>NC_033621.1:21866786-21937932 GCF_001540865.1 Ananas comosus | reverse complement strand
CGTTTGATGGACTTTATTATGATTTCGAAAATTTACGAAATTTATTTTCTAAAAGCTTCAAATACACTAAATCATATTTAACGGAGTGATCGTCGATTCGGAGCTCCATCATCGAAAACAACTTATGAGTACGAGGGCTAGCTCCAATACTCATAATAGTATAGTAGCCACGGCCTATATATGATATACAAATTTATATTGATTTGAAAAAAATTATAATAATTGTTATGTGCATTTGGATGTACATTCAACTAGTGTGTATATGTATATATATATATATATGGCATATTTAACGGAGTGGATCATCGATTCCGAAGCTCAATAATTGAAAACAACTTATGAGTACGAGGACTCCAATACTCATAATAGTACAGTAGCCACGGCCTATATACGCAATTTTTCGAAGTCATAATAAAGCTAATCAAGCGGATATAAAATGAACGGTCAAAATCGAATGGCGTCTTTAAAATAGATGTTCGGATCCTTCAATTTAAGATCGGAGTTATTGATCTTTATCTATGTAGTGAATAGAATTTTCTATCAAAAATTCAACCGATTTCGATTCTTTTACACTGTTAAACTAGCAAATATCTCGTACCGATCGTTAAAAATTGTCAATTTTGTGATCTTTTGATCGTAAGGTAAATGATGTCGAAAAATTATAAAATGTGATTTCTAGACGTTTTAAATGCTCTAAATAATGTTTAACGATATGGATCGTCAATTCGGAAGCTCTATCATCGAAAACAACTTATGAGTACGAGGGTCATCGTACTCATAAGAGTATAGTAGCCAAACACTCTCTCTCTCTCTCTCTCTCTCTATATATATATATATGGTGTCTGTTGCAAAATGTCAATCAACAATTGTCTCCATTAGACTTGATCTACACTATTGAAAATAGTTGAAAACTAAATTTTATAATTTTTTGACATTATTACCTATCAAACGAGCAGTCTTAAAATGAATGGTTAAAAATAAAAATTTTATAAAAATTAATGATAAAAGACTTGAATTTAAGATCAGAGCTACTGATTTTATTCTAAATAGTGAAAAAAAAAATTATAAAAATTTCATTGAATTTGAATTATTTTACATCGTTAAATTCACAATCACATTACATGGATAATTAAAATTGTCAATTTTAAAACTTTTCTATTACTAGTCAAATAATATCAAAAAAATTATAAAATTTAATTCTAAATTTTTTTTAATAATGTAGATTAAATTTAACGAAATCAATCGTGGATTTAAAAACCGCATCATTGTACGGGCATAAGCGAGGGAAATGGAAGGCGCATGCGAAGCGGCGCATAGAGGAGTTGTATGGGGACGCGCGCATGCGGCGGCCGAGACGGGTGCGGGGCCGAAGAAGTCGGTCAAAGCCGCGAAGGCGCCGCCGACTTTCGAAATCGCCCACGCTTCTTCCCCGCCGGTCGGAAACAAGAGAGCGTTCGAAGTCGGCCAAAACCGCGAAGGCGCCGCCGACTTTCGAAATCGCCCACGCTTCTTCCCCGCCGGTCGGAAACAAGAGAGCGTTCTCTCATTCCGCACTCATCCAAGAAACGTAGCCATCTCTCTCTTCTTCTAGAAAAATCAATTTTTTATTTTAAAAAAAGTTAAAATAATTTCAATTCGCCCCTCACAATTTAGCATATGTTTTTTCGTTGTATCCTCCCCTCATTTGAAAAGCAATTACTCCATCATTTTATTGCGAATTTACAGAGTAAATGTACGCTAAATCACAGCGAGGCTAATTTAAAGTTTTTTTTTTTCTAAAAAAAAAACTTAAATTATAAAAATGATCAGGCTCTGAACTGTTACACTTTTTTCTTTTCACCATTTTGTGATAAAAGTTTAGTATTTCTATCATAAAGGAGTAAAGTGTTGTAAATATATATATATAAGTTACAGAAAAATTATTCATACATCTTAAGAAAAGTGTGTGTCATATAATTCATCTATTTAATGGGTAAAATTTCTTTACCATTCACATCAATGTGATAAGAATTGGGCAGGAAGTGGGAACAAAAAAAATATAAAACATATAATTCGTCCTGAATCCGTCCTAATCTGCTAAGTAAATGGAGCGGGAGACGGGAGACGGGAGGCCCTTTTTCTCCTCCAATCCGTTCTGATCCGTTAAAAATTCGCTTCCGTCTTAATCCGCTCCGAATAAGGCGATAAGTAAGAGCCAAAAATAAAATAACAAATAACCCACTCCAAATCCGTCTTGTCTCGACAGAAAATAAAGTGGGAGGTGAGGAAACTGTCGTGCCCTTAGATCCGCCCCGTGTGCATCCCTAGATAAGAAAGTACATTTACTGTAACATTCGCAAACCAAAAAAAAGTATTGCATAACAAAAATGGAGCAAGGCTCAATATCAGGATAGTGCAGGGACTAGGCATGCATTTTACCCGAAAGGAGAAAATCATGTGGAAAATTGGAAAAACGTAGTTAAATAAAGCTAAAAAAGGTGGTGTTTTTTTGAGACATATGTATGTGTGTATATATATAAACCATTCTCCTCTCTCTCTCTCTCTCTCCCCATACTTCTCGTGACCTTTCCCACCCTTCTCTCTCTCTCTCTCTCTCTCTCTCTCTCTAGCTTCGTCTTCTCCAACATCTGCGGATTAAAAGCAGAATTTTTGATCCCAGGTTGGTATTTCGATCTTGGTTTATTCCAAAATGTAAATTTTTGAATCCAAAAGGAGAGATTTTTCCTACCTTTTTAACGCAGTTTTAGATTATTTTGTTTGCATTTCTTATGAACCATTCTACTCAAAACTTTATCCAATTTTTTGTATTTATTGGGCATTTAAATGCAATCTCTTTTTCTTTTCTTCGTATTTTCTTAAATGAGTTCCTTTTTCATAACTTTGTGGGGGAATAAAAATCCCTTTTTTATTCTTCTTCTCTTTAATTTGCTTTTATTTTTTTAAAGTTTTTTTAAATTATCTGGGTCTTGTAGAACTCTAGCTCTATGACAATTTTTCAATGTACTTTCCATGCTTTCTCACTAATTCCAGAAAAAAAAAAAATCAAAAAAGAAACAAAAAATTGGTGACAAAATTGCCAATAACCCATTTGATGTAGTTACTCTGATTATATATTCCTTCTATTAATTTTCCATAATTTTTTCCTCTGGATTGAGAATGAAGAGAAGATTAGAAGAGAAAAAAAAATATTTTTTTCCTCATAATATTTGAATTAAGAGGCAAAAAAAAAGAGTGGGAGAGAAAATATTATGGAAGATCATCTTCTCTTCTCAAGTTTTGATCCAAACGAGAGAAAATAAATAATGATTTGTTCTTCTAATGTTTAAAAGTTACAATTTTTCTCATGTTATAATTCATTAGAACAATTGGTTCACAACCTATTTGATGATATTGCTTTGATCATGCATCTCTTAATTCCTGTGCAGGTGTTCTGAATCATCTTCATCATCTTTTCTAAATAAACAATTTGCACTCATGGCCACCCCTCCGGCGCCATCCGCCGCCGCCGCACCACTCCTCGGCGGCGGCGGCGGCGGCGGCACCACCTCCGCCGCCCTCCCCGACTTCAAGCAATCCATCAAGCTCAAATATGTGAAACTTGGCTACCATTACCTCATAACCAATCTCATGTACCTCCTCCTCATCCCCCTCCTCGCCGTCGCCGCAGCGCACCTCTCCTCTCCCTCCTCCCTCCGCGTCCTCCACGCCTTGTGGGCCCAGCTCCGCCTCAACCTCCTCTCCGCCGTCCTCTGCTCCGCCGCCCTCTGCTTCTGCACCACCCTCTACTTCCTCACCCGCCCCCGCCCCGTCTTCCTCGTCGACTTCTCTTGCTACAAGCCCGGCGACGCCTGGAGATGCACCCGCGAGAGGTTCATGCAATGCACCAAGTCCGTCGCCTCGTTCACCGAAGAGAACATCGAATTCCAGCGAAAGATCATCGAAAGGTCGGGCCTTGGCGACTCCACTTACCTCCCCGGATCCGTGCTCGACATTCCCGGCAACCCTTCGATGAAGGAAGCTCGAAAGGAGGCGGAAATGGTGATGTTCGGAGCGCTCGACGAGCTGTTCGCGAAGACCAGTGTGAAGCCTAAGGATATCGGGATTTTGGTCGTGAATTGTAGCTTGTTCAATCCCACGCCGTCGCTCTCCGCGATGATCGTGAACCGCTTCAAGCTCAGGGGCAACATCAGGAGCTACAACCTCGGGGGGATGGGCTGCAGCGCGAGCGTGATCGCCGTCGATCTCGCGAAGGATTTACTCCAAGCTCACCCGAGCACGTATGCCGTCGTCGTGAGCACGGAGAACATCACTCTGAATTGGTACTTTGGCAACAACCGGTCGATGCTCGTGTCCAACTGCTTGTTCCGGATGGGCGCGGCGGCGATCCTTCTATCGAACAAGAGGTCGGACAGGGGCCGCTCCAAGTACCGGTTGGTCCACACAGTCCGGACGCACAAGGGGGCGGACGACAAGTGCTTCGCCTGCGTGACCCAGGAGGAGGATTCGGAGGGCAATATCGGCGTGTCTCTCTCGAAGGACCTGATGGCGGTGGCGGGGGACGCTCTCAAGACCAACATAACGACGTTGGGCCCTCTCGTGCTGCCGATGAGCGAACAGCTCTTGTTCTTCGCCACGTTAATCGGAAAGAAGGTTCTCAAGATGAAGGTGAAGCCCTACATCCCTGATTTCAAGTTGGCTTTCGAGCATTTCTGCATACATGCAGGGGGGAGAGCAGTTCTGGATGAACTGGAGAAGAACCTGAAGCTCACCGGGTGGCATATGGAGCCGTCGAGAATGACGCTGCATCGGTTCGGGAACACGTCGAGTAGCTCTCTGTGGTATGAACTGGCCTACACAGAAGCCAAGGGGAGGGTGAAGCGGGGCGACAGGGTGTGGCAGATCGCGTTCGGGTCCGGGTTCAAGTGCAACAGCGCGGTGTGGAGGGCGATCAGGACCGTCAATCCCGCGAAGGAGAAGAATCCGTGGGCCGACGAGATCGACCGGTTTCCCGTGGCGGTTCCGAAGGTCTCGGCTCTCTGATTCCAGCTTGGTTCTTGGCTTGCAGATCTGGAGATGAAACTGCTGCTTATCATGTTTGGTTTTTAGGGAGAGAGGAGAGGATTAGGAGATTAGAAGTTGTATTATAATCATTGTGTGTGTGTGTGTGTGTGTGTGTGTTGTTGAGTTATGGAAATGTCTATCTACCTACTGTTTTACTGTTTTCTGCTATTGTATTATCATTGTAGAAAGAGGGGAGGGAAGGGGTTAGAATGCATCTATTTGTTCTAACTTACTCTTAGATGTACTCTTCCCTTAACAATCACCTGTAATTTGTTCTTAATTAATCTATTCCTATTTTAGCAACCTTTTATTTACCCTTTTGATTGCTGTAAAAGCTGTGTGGGTGTTTTCTTTACTTGTTCATAGCTTCAAAAGCTAAAGATAAAGATGAGATCCATATTATGGTTATTGAAGGATTATTTGTCATAGAGAGTGTTGCATTGTTCTCACCTCTACGCTTCATGTGCTTAGCATGACAATACCTTGTTTTGAGGGATTGTTTAAGCTCCTTCATCAATTAGTTACATGATCATGTATCCTACAATTGTTGATACTTTATCTTCTTTCTCTTTTTTTTTTGTTAATTATTATTATTTTTTTCTCCATCATACTCTTATGCTACTTATGCATGCACTTTATTCTCCCCCGAAGTGGGTTTCGAATTATTGTTCACTAGTATAATAGCCCGCGCTTCGCGGCGGGAGCTAATAACGCGGGAAGGTAATAAGATGATTATTTTGTTATATTTATTTATTAAGAAATACATAGATACATATAACATTCACATTATGTAAGATAACTAAATACATAATACAAATAATCTAATATGATATAATGTCATTTATAATGCAAATATAATTAGTAAAATAGTTTTCAGATTATGGCCTATCTGTTCCACTTGATTTCTTGTGGGTGTTAATCTTGCCTGGCCCTTCTCTAGTATTCGAATTGCATAAGTATGAATAATATCTCACATATATACGGCTACTACAAACATGTTGGTTTATCATTAAGTTTGAGTGTATTGCAAGCACAGAGACTCACTGATATTTTTTTATTTATCTGGTCAAGTCAGCAGTTCTCGGCGTGTATCATGTTGGTTTTTAGAGTTAAAGTTCATCTTCGAATTCAAGTATGTCACGGCTATTGCAAACATGGCATTCAATTTTCATACCGGTTGCACCGATTCAGAGTTTTTTTCAGATAAGATCGCTCTACAATTCACGGCGGATATTCAATTGGTGCGCTTCTAACCTCCCTGAGCATGTAAATTGCCTCTTCACATTCTGCAGAAAGAGAAGAGAAAAAAAAAATTGTCAACTGTGCCAAAAAAATTAGATGACACAATATAAAATATCGCAATAATTAAAACTTTAAATTTAGAAAAAAAAACAGGTGATGTGGCTTAACTACGGAACACCGTTTTTCGACGAACTCTTTTTCTTTACCAAAATCAAAACAAATTTAGCAAAAAATTTCATCCGAAGAAATTAAAATGTAAGCAGCCCGGCAATGTTAAAGCAGTGTAAACTAATTAGAATAAATAAAACTTCAAATTTAAAAAAATAGGCGACGTGGCTTCACGACAGAGCGCCGTTTTTCAATGAAGTCTTTTGCTACACAAAATCAAAACAAATTTAGCGAAAAAATTTCTCCGAAAGAAAATAAAATTTAAGAAGCCCGACAATGCAAAAACCAGTGTAAAATAATTAGGAAAGAAGAGGGAAAAAAAAGAGAGCAAACAAATTTTCTGTTTCTCTTGACCACCCTGTTACTACTCTACATTCTTTCTTTCTTTTTTTTCCTTCCTGAATTTTTTTGTGTGCGCGTGTCTGTGGTTAGGAAAAAATGTAGAGAAAGAGAGAGGGAAGAGAGAAAGGAGAGATGACAGTTTTAATTAGAGAGCAAATAATGCTTCCTAGACAAGAGGTCATGTGAGCTCATGTGTGCGTATGTATTGTGATAGAAAGAAATATAGAGAGAGAGGAAAGAAAGAGGGGATGTAAAATAAGCAAGTACATAGTTTATGAATATAGAGTTCATGTGAGACTATGTGAAAGGAAAGAGAGGCCATGTGAAAGAGAGAAAACTCATATAAAAAAATGATGATGTGGCTCGACGGAGGGACGTTGTTTGGTTTCTTCTTTAGTATAAAGTTTAATTATTTATCAGCTGCTGTAGTAGTTGATGGTTTTTTTTTTATTATTTAAGATTTAAAATGTTATTGCTAGGAATATTAGTCCCACATTACATGCTAATTAGAATTCTGATCTATATATAATGTGAGAGGTCACTTCACCTATAAAATTAAGTTTTTGGATCGGGTTCGAGCTCTTTAAGTATAGTTTATATATACAATAAAGTTAAATTACATTTTGTTATATTTTAATTTTAAATAGTTCATTTCAAAATGATATATAAAATGGCTCTACTATTACAATTTTTTTTTTTTTCAATAACGCAAACTTTAAATCTAAACTTTAATCTAATAATATGTTGTCCAAATATCAGGTCAGAATTAGGTGCGAAGAAAACGAATATTCATAATCCATAATAATTGTTCGATTCGATTTTGATTCGATCTGAATTTTCGACACCCCTACACATCCCTACATACTCCTCACATACCTGCATTAAAGAGTACAATAACATAGCTTGATTCGCATTTATGTTCCTTGCAGCTCAGTTCCAATCTACTTCCTTATCGTTTCTGCGAGAAACGACACTCGTTATCAAATCAATGAGAAAAAGAGAGAGAGAGCATGCGCACGCGAGCTTCTGCTTTCGGAACTCAGACGGCTCTAATGGAGAAAGATACAAAACAAAGGTCCTAGCAAACACTTGTTACGTAGAGCTGCAGGTCTCTGCATGCAACTCCAAAACCCATTCAATTATCGCAACCATCCCTTCTGGTCTCGTTTCCTGCACGCGTAATTGATGTCGTGGGGACGTACGCAATAAAGCGTCCTTGTCGTCCACGCGACGACTTTAGTTCTGAGCAGTTTGATTGCATATTAGTTGCGACTGTACTGCAGTTGTAACTATATAGAAATTAAAAAAAAAAAAAGGGTGTCTGACTTGATGCGTTTGAATCCGATTGTTGTAGTTGGAATTGCACAGCGAGAATCAGCTGTAATAGTTGAAACTACGCTTAAATTGATTGTAATTTTAATTGCAATAATTAGGGACTGTTTGTTTACATATAATTATAATTGGACTGTAATTATAATTACATATAGATTCAAATTCGGTATTTGATTTGAATTCGACTACTGTAGTTGGAACTACATGATGAGGCTCAACTACAACAGTTGTAATTACACCTGAATTGGTTTTAATTGCAATAGTTGGGAGAATAGCTTTAATTATTATATAAGATAAACTTACCTTCCTATTTATCTTTTAAATAAAAAATCTTTTTTTCTTCTATAAAGGGGTTATCTCACTATACATAAAAAATCTTTTTTTCTCAATTGCATACCTCCAATCAAATTATTTTTATAGCCGTATTGCTTTTTACCGCATATAACCATATAAGATGCATATATTTGTAGTCAATGTTTTAAAAATTGGATCAAATAGCGATTAAAAAATATTGCTCGGTCAAAGATCACTGGTTCCACTAGAGAGTCAATCACAAGTTGGACTAACACAACATTATTAATTATTATTTTTAATTTTATTATATAAAAAATATAGATATGTTATTATTCTAGCATATTATTCTAATTATAAAATAGTAATTGCTAGGCCAAATTTAAATAGACATAAGTTTTCAAGTTTTACTTTTATAAGACTAATTTGTGCCAATAATAAATAAAATAAGCTAAATTGATTTTTACGTATTGAATTTTGTTTGATCACCTCCCTAATTGCATTGTAAACAAAAAATATATACTTTTTCCTTCACTGTGGATAATCTCGAGACCTCATATATAAGATGATAAATTTTGTAAATATATCTCTCGACTGAATTTATCCAAACAAATTGTATATAATTATAGCGCTTTCTACTATATCTAATCAAATAAAATGTCTATATCTAATCAAATAAAATGTCTATATCTAATCAAATAAAATGTATATACTTAAAATTATTACTATATTTTAAACTACACTATATTAATAATTATATTTAAACACCCCCTTTAATGCATTCACACTTTACACCTCATTCACATGCTGTTTGTCATGTTTCAATTTACCTTACGAGAGTTCAAAAAATTATACTTAATTAATCCGTAATTTGACATATTTTTACTTTACCACTCTGTAATTCTAAAAATCACACTTAATTATCTCGTTATTGTATTTTTATTTAAGTACTACCTCATTGTTTTTAAAAAAATTTATTTTGCTATCCTATTTGACAGTAGTTTTTTTTTTCGGTGATACAATAATAAAACTACTCTGGTATAGTTAAGTGCGACATTTTAAACCACAAAATAATAAAATAAAAATATGCTAAATTAAAAATTTTCCTAACTGTTGTTTCAACTGCAACCATAAGAATTTTGCTTTTGCTAGCTAATATTTCTATTTGATTGATTTGACTCATTTGTTAGTTTCTTGTAACTTTGAATATAATATAATTGTTTTAACAAATTCAAGTAAAATATATTATATTATTTTATATTATTTTTTAAATAAATGGCTCATCCAAATCTAACAAATTAAAAAGCTAATCCAATCAAAACTCTAAAGCATTTTAGTTAAAAATGTAAAGCCAAACAAACGGTGATATATTCATTCTGAAGAGTTCAACAGTTACAGATTCATAAACAGAAAAAGATTTTAAAAAAACAGGGGAACAAATGAGCAGCTTATTATATACTCCAGAGACAGTATCGAAGCGCGAAAATGAGGGAAAACAAGGATTTGGGCACAACTTAGTTAAACAAAATTCAGAAAAGGGCACAGCAGCACATTTAGGGGCATAAAAAGATATATATATATATATATATATATATATATATACATTACCACAACATTTACAGAAGCTGCAGCATTTTCAGGCGCTCTTCGTGTTCTCGATCCATCTTCGGCGGCGTATAGCACCCATGCAGGTCTTCTACCACGTATTCCTGCATCGCGATTTACAACGCGTTGGGCTCAAAACAAAACTAAGCGAAAGCGAAATCCATTCTCACGCAACATGCGGCTTTTGAAAACGGGAAAAACACAAAAAATGTATGCCTCATAGGAAGGAATCCATGCCTTTGTGAGCTCTCTCTTGGTCAGGATGTGATAGTGTCTCTGCCAGATCCTCTGAAGTGCCATCGTCGCAGCGAGGAAACTATAAGCGATTCCAAGAATGGCAAAGACGACGACGAAAATGATGAAGAGGGCAAAGCAAGCCTCCATTGAAGCTGGGAAGCAGTCGAGGATGCCCCACCCGTAGCAGCAGTTGCGGCACCCCGCTAAGCAGGGGTCGTTGTTGCTGAAGGACGAGCAATGAAGAATCAGGCCCAGAAATCCTAGCATCACGAAGAATACGACGACACCTGCAGAGATTAGGCAGCAAATTGACAGATCAGTTATTGCGGGCAAATTTGGTGGAAAATGGCGATTCTGCATTATTCAATTGGTCGTGCTAGGCATTTCTTGGTTGTCTAGCCTGGCTTCTTTAACAGCTTCTCTACTCTAGAAAGTAAAAGCAAGGAGCTTAGCAACAAAGTGCACAGAGGTTTTGCAGAAATAGGAAGCTGAAATGAGCTTCCAGACCCCAAAAGCAAAGCACTTACTTGAAGCTTCTGCTTCCGCTGCAGTTGGAGGCTGTTGGAAGAAATTTTCATGCGAAAGCTGTTAGTGGTTCTTCAAACAGCTCCGCTCAAACAATAGTACAACACTTCCACAGAAGCTCAAGCCAAGCCAAATAGGCCCTCTAATTGATTAAAGAAGCTACAATTCATCCTCATTGTACATGCTGTGGTGATTTATAGAGGAATGCAACTTACTGAGTCATAGAAATGGACCCATTGACAGGTGATCGGCAAAGATATATGTACCTATGCAGTAATAGAAGGGAATCGGATGTTTCGATAGTATGCGATCCCAGCTATCACTAAAGCTGTTTCTGAAGTTCCCATTTTGGTCTAAGTAGTACGCAAATCCACCTATGATAGCAATCACCTGTACAACAAGGACAACAGAAAAAAAACTATTTTAATTTATTTTTTAAAACATTAATACTCATCATTCAGACAACATTACCCTAATGTTTGCTAGTTTAAATGGCACCAATTTAGCAACAGTAATCCACCACTACCAATGTTTCCACCAAAGTCGTTTGTCCTAAGGTTGCAAAGATATAGAAATTTCAATAGTTCGTTGAATCTTGATGTTTTAGATATTGCTAGAGTTGCAACCTATAGACATCAGTAATTACCCTTATAGAGACTAAAAGATAACCTCATAACCTGAACTAGTTAGCAATAGTAGTTGAATCGTGATGATTAGTTAGTTAATCAAAGTCAAACATATACACAAAGATGTTCATTCTTACAATTTGTACAAGAAGGAATACAAGGAGAACATCTCGTGCAACGAAGAAGCGGAACTTCATTTTACGGCAGGAATCATCTTCCAACTGCTCAACTCGGAGATGGAATTGTGCCTTGCATGTTGTGCAGTGGGAAAATGCGAATCCTTCCTGGAAGCATCATGATGATAAGAGAGCGATCAAAACAATATAATGATATAATAAAACTAAAATTAGTACATCTTACTATCGGCAAATGATGGATGCATGCAACTGAAGTATACCCAACTACGATAAATAAAAATGAAAATGAAACTCAAAGACATCAAATTATATAATTATTTTATAGAAAAAGAACTAAGTCTTTTATAGTAATAAAAATCTACCAACTACTTGGCACAGTGGAAGGCTAATTTGGCACAATATTTGGCATTCATACTGTCTTTTTTCTAACAATTGGGTGTAATAATATGGAGTTAGGGCGGACGAGTAGATATGCATCATAGAATGCGATCGTCTAAAAAACAAGGAAAATGAGTAACGTTACCTTGACGGACCGCCAATGATCAAGGCATGATCGGTGAACAAACTGCTGAGTGCCTTTGCACATGCAGGGCGATATCAACTCATCACCTACACCAATGCAACAATAAGAGCTGCAATAATTATACAAAATATCATATTTTTAACTATAAACTGTTAATTAGGATGAGCAGATCTTCTCAGTCAAACAAGTTGGTCACGTATAGCAAGGAAAAAAAATTCTCACTCACCACAAAATACCGCAACAATAAAGGTAAAAGATTACATAAAAAAAATCAATTGCTTCAATTTTAGACGTCACCAGGATAAGGAAAGCAACAAAAGGACCTACTTTGGCACGATACATGTTCGGTACAAGACTAGAATAAGTTAGATATCAAACCAACTCAACTGTGCGTAAAACCAATAAATTGCTTGGAAGTTCGATAAACAGCTTCAGATCTGAGAAGAAAAAAAGAGTGTCACTTAGACCACATTATGCTGCAAATCTACACTACTGCTTGCCATGGTAGAGCAGCGAAGTTCTTGATTGTTCTGAAACATCTCAATCAGAATCTAAAACTAATCAGAAATTCGACTACTTCTTCAGTGCAATTTCAAGTCTTAATGCAGAAAATGCCTAGTTATAACTTACATGTTTAGGCTTGTAACTGTGGGAAAAGTGCTTCCTCATCCCAAATGCCTAGCTATAACAAAACAACTAACACAAGAATACCCCTATATTAACAACTTCACAAATAATTTATCACGTATATTACATGTGTTCTAGATGAAAACTTGAGGCATATATAACTAAATAAGATGCTCAAGCAACTGTGCTCAATCAAACAAGCTAGATTCACAATTTCTTCGCTGGATTAAGTCCCGTTTTGCCCTGCCTACAGGTTGGAGTGCTTTTTGATGAAGTGTTAAGAGTATAGCGCCAGTTGGAGAAATATTATATTCAAGTTCCTTCATAAACTTCTCTCAGTTGGCTGCCGCAAAAGCAGAAGCTCGTAATCTCATTTCAGCTTTCCGCTGCAGCAAAAGCTTCAGAATTTTTAGTTAGCTAAATGCTCCACTCGAGGCTACTCTAGTCAAAAACAGAAGCAAAAGCAGTGCTAAACAAGCGCTTAGCCATCGCTACAAGACACACAATACGCCGTAATATACCCCAACTGGATCAATTTACCCATACTCTTCCAATCTCCATATTTTTCCTCAATAACTCTCCAAAAACCAATATTTTTAGCATCTGTATCACCCACATTGCCCTCTTTTTATGCAATAAATTCCAAGCTCATCATCATCATCATCTTAAATTATACTGTTCTCATTCTACAATTAATCGTAAAAACACCAAAATCGTAACTTGAACCAAAACTGATCCAACAAATTGGAAAATTACCTTGCTCCGAATCAAATTCGAGGCAGATGCGGCAACACGGAGCGGAAGCAGCGTCGATTTCTTCGTCCTTTATCTCTCCCGAGCTCCCAATCGACGGCNCCCTCCCCCTCCCCCTCGGCCTTCGTACGAAGAAGGGGATGCGAATCGTCCCCATTCGCCTCCTCAATCCGATCCAACTGCGGCGCCCCTCTCATCGAACCCTAGAATCGCACCAAAACCATCAAATTCCCCATGAATCGAAGGTAAAATCCAGCAAATTGGACCCAAATTTGGGGGTAAAAGTAAAGAAAAATCGGATTTTGGAGACGAACCTTGTGAGAGAGTTATAATAATAATAATAATCGGATTGAATCGCGAGAGAGAGAGAGAGAGAGAGAGAGAGAGAGAGGGTAAAAAGTTTCGGACATTTTCTCGACACTTTTTTAGGGTTTCGGGTCCGTGTTCACACGCTCACGATTCTAACGTGCGCCGAGGCACACTGATCGGACGGTGAAGACGCGAGGAGGAGGTGTGGTATAGCGAATGGACGGTCCGTGATGGGATAAGACCGAACCTGGTTGGACAGTGAGATGGGGCCCACAGAATCTGCACCGAAGACGCGTGTACATCGAGCAGGCGCGAGACTATTACCTGCACCAGGTGTATAAGTACATCCCATACACCGCACCTTTAGATTCTGCGGTAGAGAGAGGTTTTACACAATGAAGTTTTTTTAAAAACTAAAATAAAGAAATTCTTTTTATAAGCACCTACTTTTCTTTTTCTAATTTTTAAAAATTTATTATTTTTCTCTTTTAAAATTTTAAAAATAGTAATAGGGCGAATACTTATTTTATAAGAAAAAATTAATATATTTATATTATTTTTAAAAAGTTTTTCAGTATAAATTATATGAAATGGATGGAATAGTGATGAAATTTTAAAGGAGGAGGACTAAATACATTTTTAAAATTTTGAGAGGATAAAATATAGGTTGTCGGAAGTTGCGAGAGAAAAATAAAAAAGCAGGTATTTATAAAAATTTTTGTATTTAGGCCTTTTCTTTTTTTTCTTGAGAGAGAGAGAGAAAGATAGCGCACTATTTTGTTTGTTGATTTTTTTAGAAATAAATTTAGTTTAAAATATAAAGCAACTTAATTATGCTTTAAATTTGGAACTTCGAATACCAACCATCAAATTCTTTACTATCTGCGCTACATACGACCAGTTTAACTAAAATTTGCGTTGTTTTTTAAAATTTGACTATGCAATATTTTTATAAGTAATGCCATGTATAGCCTTTTTAGAAAAAAAATTTTCCAATCTAGCCTTCTTTTCAAAAAAAAAATTTCTAATCTAGCATTCTTTTGATAGATTAGAAAATAAAAGATAACTTTAATAGTATTTATATGCTAATTAGGAGAGAGAAATTTTTTTTGTCTCTCTCCTCCCAACTACTAATATTTAAAAATAATTAATTTTTGTTATAATAATATTAATTAAAAATTAATATTTAATAATAATAAATATTATTATTATTGAATGTTTTTTTTCAGAAAGATAGCAAGATGCTACTCTCTTCGTTTATTTTTTTAGAAATAAACTTAATTGAAAATATAAATCAACGAAACTGTGAATTAACTATTATTCAAACTTAAAACCTAAGACACCAACCACCAAATCCTTTACCATTTGTACTATGAACGGCTTGTTACTAAATAATAATTATTATAATTATTATAATTATTATTACTATTACTAATATTTAATTTGACTATACAAACCAATATTATCAAATTTGACATGTATAGTCAATTAAATAATAATAATAATAATAATAATAATAATAACAATAATCATTCAGTAATAATAATATCTTTATTATTAAATATTAATTTTTAATTATTGTTATTATTATAAGCATTAATTATTTTTAAATATTAGTATGTTGAGAGAAAAGAGAGAGAAAAACTTTTCTCTCTCCTAATTAACATATATAATTGCTCTTAAGTCACTTTTATTTTCTAATCCATCGAAAGAAAGGCTAGATTAGGAATTTTTTAAAAAAAGGCTAGATTGAGAATTTTTTTTTTCAATAAGGCTAAATATGGCATTAATTCATATCTTCATTAGTAAATTTAATTTTAACTACTGCAGTTAAAAATGTACAAAAGAATCTAATTTATACCAAAGAGTGTCTGTTATGTTAAGCCTCTATCCGTTTAATTCTTAATTTTTTTTTACATATATTGTACTTAATTAATAAAGTATTCAATACAAAATAATATTTATACACATTTAAAATAAATTGAAATAAATAAATTATTTATAATAATAAATAAAATAGCCATTTTATAATTTTTTTATTTTTAAACAATTTTAGAGTCTTAAAAGAGCATAGCTTCTTATAACTCGCACATCAAACTCATCAATTTGAGAAAGTCAAAATTTATATTAATTAAAATCCTCTATGTGAGAATGTTAATAAAATATTAGAAAATTTGCACGCGGATATACGATTTACTTGGGTAAGGTGTCCGTGGACCGGGTCGAATTTGAGTAATAATTAATATACTGTATCTTATCCTAAAAAAAAATTGTTAGAAAAAAATATACCCTACCCATTTAGGGTCGGATCAGGTCCGAATCTGCGTACTTAAGGTACTAATATACCCATCGAGTCTATTTGAGGGGGTCTGGTTAGTGACTACCCGTATACTACCCACCAGATACGAATTAGGTCTAGATCAGATGTGGATATCCGAGTACATATATATTTTTTATAGGATTTATTAAATAGTAAAAAATTTATTCATGCCACACTTGTAGAGAATTGTCGACTATGATTGGAAAAGGAATGTGAAAAAACTCTCTCATGCCAGGCATATAGAGGATTATCGCTAATAATGATGGTGATAGAAATTTTTTTTTTTTGAGAGAGATATGTAGCACGTTACCCGCTTCGTTTATGAGGATGATAGAAATATTGTTTCATAAAAAAACTCTAAAGCGAAAATAAAATTAAAAAATAAGGAGTAAAAAATAATAGAGTAAAAAAATTAGAAAAAAAAGAAAGACTAGGATTTTCCGAAGATGAAAATACGTAGAGACCATTCATCTATAAGTCCTATTAAAATTGATCCTTCAATTTCAAAAGTTTAAGTCTTTTTTATTTACTATCGGATATTTTACCAAGTCCGGATCTGGATCCGGATTTGAAAACTATTCCGGATTTTATCTATTTAAAAGTTGGGTTCAGGTCGGGTCAAAGTCCAGTAGGGGTATCAAATATCCAGATCCATACTTAAAACATTAATGGGTAATTTTTTTTAACTATATACTATCCATTTTTTTGTTGGATCCGGATAGGGTCCGAGACGAGTACGGAATATCAGATATTTTGAACAACTTTAGGTTTGGATCTTTGAGGCCTACAAAAACTACTGAAAAATAAATGAAAATAAACTAAAATAAAATTTAAACGAAATTGTTAATAATTTTAAACATTTGGAGGACATAGATGCAATTTTTCACATCTATAAAATAGGGTTACCGCCGCCAAATGAACTCACTCTTTCGCCATTACTGTTTGCTCCTTCCTCTTCGTCGCCGACGCTTATTAGGGTTTCCATGGTAAAGCTCGCTCGCCCCGTTCGATCGAAGATTAGGGTTTTGATGTTTTAGGGTTTTGGGGTTTTGATTCCCGCTTTGATAATTCGTTTCCCTTGCTCTCTCTCTCTCTCTCTCTCTCTCTCTCTCTCTCTCTCTCTCTCTTTTGCAGGCGTTGCCGAATCAGCAAACCGTCGATTACCCTAGCTTCAAGCTCGTGCTCGTCGGTGATGGTGGAACCGGTAATCATCTCTAGAATTTTTGTGTTTTTCTCCTATTTTTTGTGTAAAAGATTGGATTTTTATCGATTCCTTGTTGAAAGGCTAGGGTTTTTGATGTGGTTTCATTTGGGAATTTTGTTACTGGTTTTGTTGAAAACGAGCTGTGTGCCTCTCGAGAGACTTCCTGATGAGTTTTGGTTTTGTAGCTAATTACTTGGTAATTTCGTCTCTATAACTACTTGGTAATTATAAGAATATACTTCTTATAGCTGGAATTTTTTTTAATTTAATTTTTCGTAATCCTATGTTGGATGTTCTAAGCGTAAGAAACACTAAAAATTGATACTTGTTACATTGTGCAAATTTATGTAATTTATATTGGCATTGTACTGTTAAAACGGTATCTAAAGCCACCGTTTGGTTGGGGGTTAAGGGGTGGAATAACCCCTTAACCCCCAATTTATACCCAAACACCACTCTTTTGGGGTGGGGTTAGTAAACCCCACCCCAAACCGGGTTAGTGGGGTTTACTAACCCCACTCCCCCTCCCAACTTTAACCCCGCACGCATTCCGAGCCCTCACCTTTTTCTTCTTTATCAATCATTAACCCCACTCTCCCTCTCAACTTTAACCCCGCACGCATCCCGAGCTCTGACCTTTTTCTTCTTTATCAATTATTATCTTCTTATCCCACCTACTCCAACCAAACACTTTTTTTCACTATCCTAGACTAACTCCAACCTCCAACCAAACACAAAAAAATTTTAACACCATTTTAACCCTGAACTTAACCCTATCCCTGGAATAGCTACTTTTTCTTAACCCCGAACCAAACGGTGGCAAAAAGTATTGAGCTGATAATTTGCAGTGTTTCATGAGTAATATTGACTACGCTGGCAAGATCTTGCATCAAAAGAGTGGTATTTCGTGTGTTTATTATGTAAAAAATCGTGGCTTTTTAATCTTGTGAGATTTTAAATCTGTAGGCAAAACCACATTTGTTAAGAGGCATCTCACCGGTGAATTCGAGAAGAAGTACGAGCGTAAGTATCATATAGCATTATATTTTTAGCGTTTACTTTCTCTTTGCTCAAGGATTTAGGATGTATATGGCATAGTGTTTCTAAGAATAAGAAGTTATATTGCAGCTACTATTGGAGTTGAAGTTCATCCATTGGATTTCTTCACTAATTGTGGGAAGATTCGGTTCTACTGCTGGGACACGGCTGGCCAGGAGAAGTTTGGTGGTCTTAGGGATGGATACTAGTAAGTTTTACTACATTCTGACCATTGCTTTAGTATACTAATATGATAAATAAGGGGGATTTTCTCTGAAGTTGCACATAAGTCTCATTTTCTTTCGCCCTTGATGAGTATTGCTCTGCGTTTGTTTTAACGAGCATGGATTCTACGCTTATGTCACTTTAGTTGCTTTAGCTAACAAGTGACTTGCAGTTGTAAGTTTAGAATGGAGATGGCCTTCTTGATCTTTCCATTATCTTCTCTATCTGTAGACATTCTCTATTTGTACTTTAATACATGGTGCAAATTGGTATTATGCGAACTGTGGCATCTTTTATTATATCTGGTGTTAGAGCTACGAAATGTTAATTAAGCATCAGTGATCTTCATTTGCATTGTTCACTTTAGATCGTAGTTGCACGAGATTGATGGAAAGATGGTGTTAAGCTTGTTTAGCACTTGATCTTTTGTTTTTCTTCAATGTGCTGCAACCTAGGAACGAAAAAAAAATAGAAGTATACCGTGTATTTGTTAGTGGTAGTTAACATATCAAGTATTTTCACTTTTCTTGAAATTAGTCTTATTTGCTCACATTAGATAGGAACTTGGGAGCAACAATGTTTGTCCATATTTTTGTAATTGGCAAAACCTGGGCTACTACAGCGTTTTTGTAGGACTGTATTTGAACTTTACCTAGTGTTTGGTAACTACCCCTGGGAAAGAACTGCCGATTACTTATGTAAATTAGTTAACTAGTGCTTTTTCTGAGGTCCAGAATGTGACGATTATACTTATTGCTCTATTCCTTATATTGACTATTGCTCTAATTTTATGCAGTATTCACGGTCAGTGTGCTATCATCATGTTTGACGTAACTGCGAGGTTGACGTACAAGAACGTCCCGACATGGCATCGGGATTTGTGCAGGTATTTTAGTATGGGGCAATTTCATCTTGGAAAAAGAGTATTTCCATTAGCTTTATTGAAGCTTCTTTTGTGTATTTCTTGAATTAGGGTTTGCGAGAACATCCCTATTGTGCTTTGTGGAAACAAGGTTGATGTGAAGAACAGGCAGGTGAAAGCGAAACAAGTCACCTTCCACAGGAAGAAGAACCTGCAATACTACGAGATCTCTGCGAAGAGCAATTACAACTTTGAGAAGCCCTTCCTTTATCTTGCCAGAAAACTTGCTGGGTAACGAGCAATATACAATTTGTTTTTCCTGTTAGAGTTTTGGATGCAATCCATTTTTTTTTCTTCGAGGGTTAGTTTAACATATCAAATATGTTTTCAGTGATCCGAGCCTTCACTTTGTCGAATCCCCTGCTCTCGCTCCTCCCGAGGTGCAAATCGATTTGGCTGCTCAGCAACAGTGAGTTTTCTTTCCCGAGTTCTCTTTTCTCTGTTGCTCTAGCAATTATTTTGTTTCTACTATAAGAATTACGATATTTTAATAACAGTTGTATTACTCTGCTTGTTCTAATCGCAAATAACTAAAAATTTTTTGCAGGCATGAGGCGGAACTTGCGGCAGCCGCTGCTCAACCTCTTCCTGATGACGAAGACGATATATTCGATTAGATGTTCATCACCTACTTCTAGTCTGCAGCATAGTAAGGTTTTCTAAGAGTCATATATATATATATATATATATATATATATATATATATATATATATATATATATATATATATATATATATCGGTTCTTTTCTTTTCTGATGGAGAGCTTCTGCTCTTCCTGTCAATTTTCATTGGGCGAAATAGATCAAATTTCTTTTAAAATGTCAAATGTTATGCGCGGTTTATGTGGTTTGATCCCCAAGATTTGTTTGCTTTCTCTTTCTCTCTCTGATCTGCTGATATTCGAGTTAGGTAATCCCTCCTGTTAAGAAGACGAAATCTTATGTTAGGCTACCGATGAATCCAACTATGTATGGCTATCTTTCTTTTCCTTCTTCGGATGAAAATATGTACCCAGACTTTGAACTCGATGCTTTGTTCGGGGTTGCGGCCAGCGGAACGCAAATTTCTGCTATGTTCTGTTTGTTTCTGGATCGAAGTTGCATTTCTGCTGCGCTTGGGCTTATGCATTTTAAATTCCTGCAGTGTGTCGTCTGTTGAATCATCTAGCATTTACGGGAAACTCGCTCTTTAGCCATCTCACAATTTCTAGCATATAAGACAATTATGAGTTTCAATTTTGAACTTCGCCATACTTCTAACATTTTAGGTTGATGTGTTGTATATTTAAGTTGCATTGTGCATAACTGATTGAAAACTATAGGTAGAAACGTACTGAACTTACAGTACCTGAATTACGAATCATTTTGAAATGGCTTGAAGTGGCTTTTCAACTTTTCAAAATCTAACACTAACTTTAAAATTTAATGCATTGTTTATTTTTTTAGGTTTAGTATATTTCATGCAATTCTTGTAATTATAAATTTATTGAAGTAATTAGTGTAAATTTTGAAATCAAAATATTGCTGCTTGAGTCAAATCAAACAAATTGAAAAATTAGGTAATAAAATTAAAATTTTAAAAAACTGAATACTTGTCTCAAAATGATACATAGTTTAGATAAGTATGCTTGCACCGAAACTAAATATGCGAGATCTCCTTCAATGAAACTGGAACGAGATGTAGGCTAAATTGCAAGGCAGATTATTCCTCAAATGAATGATAACACCAAATCAAATAGGAACATCTTGCATAAGTTTTCTTTGACACTTATTTAATGTGCCATTTACCATATTCCCCTTTATTGGATTTTTTGTATCACCTCTTAATTGGATTTATTTGGTACAAATACTAAACAAAACAGAGAAAATCTTCTCAGGGATCGTCAGATTGTCATAGAAGTTGGAGCTTTTGCAAAAGTACTATGTTTGGATAGAGCCGCTAGAATATGTAGTTTAGTTATTTTTCCACTAAATTCTCCTCAGCAGCTTTACGCTACAATTCGAATTAGAGCTGCTCCTTTTGGGGCTTTTAACATATCATTCCGCCGTTTTGCTCCAGCTAAAATCTCTAGAATAAAGCTTAGCTTCTGCTTCTCGAGTATAAAAACTGCTTCAGAAACCAGCTTAAACAGGCAATAACAAATTGAAAGCAGCAGCCTTGCTTTTGACGCACCATTTTCTAGGCCTTCTACAAGCATTTATCTGCAATGAAGGGCAGATTGGAATACAGAACATTTCTTATCGGTATGTATATGTACATACATTTACAGCAACAAAGATGAACAGGAAACTTTGCTAAGAGCTCAATGCAGCATTAAAAATAGAGATGGTTAGTAGTACTCACGACGTTGCAACCGAATATGAGTTGTTCGTCTCGCTTAGGCCTCGGACATTGATGTTATCTTCTTGAATCTCTTCGTTAAGCATTACATGACCTATCCTATACATTCAAGTGATGCAAGAGATCAATTACGGATATATAGGCAATGTTAAAGATCAACTAACATTTCGCATTTTTCCAATTTCACAAAACTTAAATTAAATAGTGAGAGCAATGTTCAAGCATGCATATAAACCATCTATTAAGTGTGCATCCTATATTAACATTCCCAAGTATTTTACATGCATGTAAAAAATGTCTTTGAACTCATGCAGAATATAGCCGAGTAAAAGATTTATATCCGCTCAGAAGCATCATGCATCATTTGTATTAACATCTGATAACCATCAACCACCTAACACCATCTCCTTCAAATTCCCCTGGATGAACGCTCCTACAGTAGATGCTCCTGTAACATGTTAACCCTAAAAAACAAATCAGTTTTTCTCATCAATCCGACAAAATACTTCCATGGTATATTTTTCTCGGTTTATTTTCGATTAGGAGCTCAGTATTCAATTTAACAATGAAGGTCCCGCATCTAGGTTTATCTTCGTCACTATAGTTTCAATGCTCTGAAGTGGGTTGTGGATATTTGTTACTTGTTTTGCCAAAACTAGTTTGGAAAAATGGTTCTGTAGTCTAAATTAGTTTGGTATAATATCGACTCCAGAATAACTTTGTTTAAACTAATTTCTTACCTTTGCTGGCCGCTGCAGAATAATCAAAATGAGCTCCCAAAATGGATATTTTGCGAAAAGTGTAGTGGATGTTGGAACTTTCCAATTGAAGACATTTAACTTGCTTGATGAGAGATGTCCCTTGAAAACTTCTTAGTCACAAGAATATCATATGTCGTACCGTCAGGTACAATTCCTCTTTCGAGCATTTTATCGTGCAGCCGAAAGGCCTCTTGTAGCTTCCCTTCCCTGAAGTACCCATTTATCAGCATATTATATATAATTACATTAGGGCGCACATCTTTCTCCTCCATGTCATCCAAAATTTTCTGAGCTCTCTCTATGTCTCCGTTGCGGAAAAAACCATGTGTCAATGCCGTGAAAGTAACATCATCCGGAAAAATTCCCTTTGCAACCATGTCAGAATAGAGTTCTAAAGCAAAGTTTACATTACCCACTTTCAGCAATCCATCAATTAAGGTTGTGTACGTGGCTAAGTCGCAAGAAATGCCTTCTTCAACCATCTGTTCATGTAATTCAATAGCACTTTCCATCTTATACAGATTTTTATACCCAGTAATTAGACTGTTATAAATAGCAGCGTTTGGCTTTAAGCCAGCTTTGAGCAAATCATCAAACAGCTTACGAGCACCACTCATGTTTCCTTCTTTAGAGAAAGCGACAATGAGCGCGTTATATGCAGCAATATCTAATCCAAGGCCCTTCCTTTTAACCTCATTCAGCATTTTCACAGCAAGATCACTGCAATAGTTTTTACAATAACCATGAATGAAGCTAGTGTACGTAATTATAGTGGGTGATGTACCATTCTTAAGCATTTGCTGGTAAGTTGACAAAGCCGAGCTCATCATACCCGCCTTTATGTAGCCATTTATAATACTATTAAAAGTCATAGAAGTAGGAGTGAACCCTTCATCCATAAATTTACGCAACATGTTGCTAACTTCAGACATACGACCGCTCGTACAGAGGCCATTTATGAGAGTGTTGAATGTGTACTCATTGCATGTAATACCCAAGTTACGCATTGTCTCAACAAGATCATGAGCCTTATCAAAATCCTTACTTCTAATATACCCATCCATCAAAGTGGTAAAGGTGACCACATTAGGGTTTAAGCCTCTTTTCGACATTTCCGTATACAATGTAGCAGCCAAATCCATGTCCCCCTGTTTGCAGTGGCCTAATAACATACTATTGTAAGAAGCAACGCTCGGTTTCACTCCCATTTCATCCATTCTATCCCATAATTCACGAGCTTCCTTGACCCTACCGGCTTGAGAGAACCAATTTAGAAGAATATTATAAGTGAGAACATTGGGCACACCAAGCTCGACCGCTTCGTCGAACAAATCCAATGCCTCTTTCCATTTGTTATCCTTCAGGAAGCACTTTATCACTAGATTGAGGGTGAAGACACTAGGTAAGATGTATTTTTGCCTCATTTCGCAATAAAGCTCATGAGCCTTGTTGGTGTTCCCAATTTTATAACAACATTCGATGAGAACGGAGTATGTGTAATTGTTTGGAGTAATTCCGTCCTCAACGATATTAGAAAAGAGATTCAAAGCACTAGTTAGATCTCCTTGAGAACAATATCCTTGTAACAAGCTAGTTGCAACAACCAAATTCATCGCAAAGCCGTTTGCAATCATCTCATCTTTTATATCTAAAGCCTCCGATATATTTCCTCCCTTAACGCAAGCTCCAATTACTAAATCATACACGAATTTAGAAGGAATCAATCCGTATTCCTTCATATTTTTCAAAAGTTCACAAGCTTTCATCGAATCGGGTTTCTTGCAAACCGATCGTATAATGGTAGTATAAGTGAGCAAATCCGGTTTCAATCCCCTATCAACCATTTCCTTGAAGTATACTTCCGATTCGTCGGGATTTCCATCTTTCAAACAAGCATTCATCATTATATCAAATGCCCTAACATCCAATTCCAACCCATTTCCCTCCATCTCCCTGTAAAATTCCCGAACCACCGTACTAGAATTGGAGCTCAGCAAAGCTTTTAACAAATCATTTCTTGCTTTAACATCAACAAGTATACCATTTTCAAGTGTTCGACGAAATGCTTCAATGGCATTCTCTATTCTACCAGCACGAGCATAGGACACAATCAGGTAATTGAATGAGATAGCATCAAAATCGCACCATTTTGAAGCTGCGACCATGCGATCGACCATGAGGCAAGGATTAGGGCTCGAATCGCCCGAAATGGCGCGATGCAGAAGCTTCTGGGATCTAGAGACCATCCCCGATCTCGCGAGGATGTGGACTAAGACGCATAAAGCATCAATTTGTAACAAAGTGCAGCGCAAATGAATCCGATCGAAGTACCTCAAAGCTTTTTGGGGATTCCTTTGATTTGCGATGAGGAAATCGATCAAATGCTCCTGATTTGGGATTGGTTTTGGGGAAAATGCATTGGCAAGCTTCTGAATTGGGGAAAGGGGAGATGGGGATTGGGGTTTTGGGATATTCTTATCTGAATTGGAGAAAGAGCGGAGGAAAATAGGGATTGGGAGGAGGGGAGGGCGCCATGGATGAAGTTTTGGAGAGCTTCGTAATGGCCTCATGAGAGAGAGAGATGAAAAGGGTTTAGGGTTTAGGGTTTAGGACGGAGGAAGAAGAAATGGTTAAATTGCATTTTAGTCCTGAAACTTTTTCGCCGATTCACTTTCATCCCTAAGCCTTTAAGTTTAATATTTTAAAATTTTAAACTGCTAAATGTGTTTTATTTTACTCTCTGTTTTTACTGAAAAATTAGCAAAATAACTTCAAGAATCTGCAATAAAATTTATAAATTGTATTATATTAATATCCTATTTAATAACATGTTCTTATAAGAAAAATAAAAATAGAATCCCATGTTAGTAAAATAACACTTATTAACAATGGGCTACACTATGAGAGAAGTGATTTAAGGTTTTTTGGGAAAAAAAAATATAGAATTGGATGAAATAGAACGAAACTTTAAAACTACGAGGACCAAAATGGAAGTGCAATTTCTCTGACCAGATTTTGCTTGTACCAGGTGTATAAACATGACTCATACACCAGAATTATCAAATAAGAGAATTGTTGCTTAGAGTAGGGCCCTCTATACCATGTCATCTGTGGATCAGACCAATCAGGGCGTGACACATAAGCTCGATCGTTTCTTATTCTTTATATTTTTCCTTTATATTACACCGGGTGTAATAGACCAGGTTCAGGACATAATTCGTATAAATTGAATTATTTGATGGATCTTCTATTACAAAATTAACATCAATTTTTGTTTTAATGGGCACATAATTATACTCAAATCAAGCTTTTTAAAATAAACAACGCACTCAATTTCTTGAGCAGAAGAAGTATTTATTTAATGCCTCTAATTAAATAAATTAAAATTTTAAATTGAAAAATTGCAATCTAAAATGCAAATAATAATAATAATAATAATAAATTACCATTTTCACACTTTACCTTCCTACTGTGCATAAATTATATGACACAATCCAATAATTTACCAAAGATATTCATCACACTCTATAATTTTAAAAATTAAAAAAAAATGTATAAATATTTTTAAAAAAATAATTAAATTTTGAACTTGAGATCTCGAATATCAATCGATCTTAGATATAGCCCATAAAAATATTTTATTTGTCAGGTCACTTTATTAAAAACAAATCCAGTATTTACTAATTAGTTTCTCCTTTATTTTGTCATTTTCAATAGTACAATGGGTAAATTATACCTAGCAATATATGCGCAAAATGATGGTAAAATAGTAATGGTGCATAGTAAAATATTATAATCTTAAATTTTGAGAGAATAAAATAGAGATTTTTTAGATGCATAAGAAAGAAGCAAAAGTGAATACTTATGTAAAATTTTTTTATATTCTAGCCTTTCATGGAAATTAGTTTTTTTTTTTAAGGAAAAACACGCCCTAAGACGATTTTATTTATCAATCGAGAGGTACAGCTTGAGTGAATTCATCTACAGAGGACCAAAAAAAAAATTGTTGCTAATGACTCCCCAACTCGCCAAGCAATCCGCAACTATAGCATTTTTAGAATATCTTGAAGACCATACATAGCTAAATTGCTTAGATCTTTCTAGAAAAGTCCAAAGATATGTGATTCTTGTTCGAGCTTCAACTGTTAGCAAATCTGAATAATAGCTTCTAAGGTACAAGGCTTTAATGATAAGTGCTAAATCTGAGTAGATATGAAAAGTTTCTTCTGGATACCTTTACAACAAAAGATTTGTCACTTGAAAATTTGCTCCAATTTTCGCAGAGTCATGAACCCCTGCATTACATAGGATATGCACATTATGATTCCATGGTGATTGGTGATCAGGCATTCTACACCACCGGCAGTGCCACCTTTCCAACTCCCATCCACCCACATATGTAAAGAAGAGTTAAACAGCTAAATTAATATGAACTAGTATAGGGCCGCGCTTCGCGGTGGATGGAAATCAGTTAAAATATATAATTATTAAAATTTAAAAGTAAAAAATTATATTAGAAAATAAAAAAAAATCTATAAAATAATCTTACGAGCACTATAATTTTTTTTCTTTACTGTCAATATTTATAGGGTTGAATTATTTTAACAATTTGAGTTAAAAGTTTAATCAAATTTTATAGTTTTGATAGTTATTCTATAAGTAATTTTTTTTAATTAAAAAGTTAAAATTAGAGGGCTTATTTTAAATTGAAGAATAGATTGGGGTGTCTTCAACTTATTAAAATTAATTGGAAGAGAAGAAACTATTGCATGCACCTAGTGCATATTACTACTCCATACACTATAACTTATATTTGATGAATAATATTCCAATATTGAAAAATATAAATAATTTATAAAGCCTAATAATTCAAATTATATTGAATGTATTAATTTTAAAATCTCTATCAAAGAATGTTGAGCGCGTGGTGTATGTACATAAATACATTCGGTGCAGTGAATGTTTTGTGTGGTGTACATATAAATATATAATTTCAAAAGTGACGAAAAATTTTTGCTTGTACTTGGTGCATACTAATTTTTTGTACACCGCACAGAATATTATATGATTGATAGAGTATTTGTTGATTAATACTATAAAATATAATATAATAAAAAATTAAACAATTTATTATACCATTAAAATTTTATTTTTATACACATTTTAGAGTAGATTGATGATGCAATAAGCACATCCACAATGTTAATCGGAATGTGTCAATCCCCTATTGGTTAATGACTTAATGGGTAATGCTCCCACTTCCAAAAAGAGAAGATACATTTACTTACATTTGGTGCATACTATCTTTTCATACACCGCAAAGAATATTATATGATTAAAGAAGTAATTTGTGATTAATACTGTAAAATAAAATTTAATATAATATAAAATATTTAAATAATTTATTACACCATCAAAATTTTTATTTTTGATGTATATCTTAAAGTAGGCTTACGGTGCAATGGGCACATCTAAATTTTCATTAGACATGTGGTAATCTTCCATTGGCTAATGACTTAATTGGTAAGGTGGCTCACTTTCAAAAAAGAAGAGAAATATTTATTTGCACCTAATGCATATTAATTATATATATATATATATATATATATATATATATATATATATATATATATCACAAAATATTATGTATTGATGGAGTATTTGGTGATTATTAATACTATACAATAAAATGTAATATAATATAAAGTTTTCAAATAAATTATTATATAATCAAAATTTTATTTTTGATATATATTTTAAAGTTGGTTTATCATAAACCAGACACGTCCAAAATTTTTAAAGGCATATGGCTATTGTTTATTCGCTAATGTGCTATGGAGAGACGTGGCTCTCTTAAAGAGCATTTTCATGATGTAATTGGAATGTCAAATAGTTATACTATATACTATAAATAGATAGATTTTAATCCAAATCAACAACTTATAATACTCTTCTTTTTTAATGTTAGTTTGGTATAAATTGTTTTTATATGAGTGTAAGTAGAAAATTTGATCTTTAGTTTGTTTTATTAACATAACCATCGATTATTAATGCGCTTCACGTGTTAATCTACGTTCAAAAACACCTGTCATTGTGATTATTTTTTTAAGACATATTCTACACTGTTCTGAAATAAAATATTTCAAACTAAACAGTTTGGTTAATTGGATACAAATTTTTTATGTTCAGCAAATTATAATTGAAATATTTTTGTCCGGTTTATATCTTACAATACCTAAATTATATTTTCGCATTTGATTATATATAAATAATATTTTGGTTATATCAATAAGTTTACCATATATTTTAATTTTAATTCAATCTATTAAAATAGATTTTTATGGGTAAGGTGTTAAATGTCCATATATATTTTGTTCGTGTGATTTGGAATGTCCTGAATATATTAATTCTTATTACGTCAAATTTTTATGATGAACCAAATATAAAAGTTTTTAATTACTAGACCAAATATTGTTTTAAAAAATAATTTAAATCCAATTTGCCCTTACTGAAAGTTTCAGAGACTAAGGCTCTATTTTGAATGACAAATTGTACTACATTTCTTTCTTATGGTGCATAATCCTTTTCTACCACAATGAGTCGGTTATAATATAATTTATACAATCTATTCCGAAAAATAGAAACATATCTCTATATATATATTTTTGCTCTATAAAAATTACAAGAAAAATCTCTGTGACATTCTAAGATTTGAAATAGCCTTATATATGAGACGTAATAGGGCTAAATTGTTTAATCTGACTTTAGCATTTTCAGCGATGACTAGATCAAAAAATTAAGAGGGTTAAGCATACTAGAACTAGAGTAGATGTAGAATAAGTAATCCTCTGAAAAGCGAAGCGTCAGTTAGTATATATGAGAGTTAATGATCACTAGCCGAAAGTGTAAGATGAGTTAGGGTTGTACAGCGGGTAGAATGCGACTCCCTGACCGACGAGCATTGTCGATGGAGCGCAGCATGGTTGAAAAAATAGTCCTATATAATATATAATAGAGTTAAAAATTTTAATCCGGTTATAACATTTTGGACGGTGTCTACACCCAAGAGATTAAAAGGGTTAGGCACGAAAGAATTAAAGTAATTCTAGGATTGCTGAGCGCGTAAGAGATTAAAAAAATTAAGCATGTTGAATTGAAGTAGTTTTAAGATGAATAAACCTCTCTAAACAACCAAAAGAGGTCTAATCATTCGTTTATCAAATGCGTGCAATAATATAAGTTTCAAAATAAAGACTCCAAACCTTTGTTTGCTTTTGTTTTTTTTCTTAAAAAGACTCCATATAATTAAAATTAAAATTTTTAATTTTTAATTTCAAATTTCAAAATTTAAAATTTAAGATCAAGTTTAAATTTTAAAATATAAATATCAAATTTATATTAAAAAATATAAAATTTAATATTAAAATTTAAAATTTAAAACTATAAACTTGAATTTTGAAATTACCATTTATAAATTTTTAAAACTAAAATTAAAATTAAAATTTTTAATTTTTAACTTTTTTAAAAAAATAGGGGTGGGAACAACTTGTTCCCACCCCTATTCCACCTAAGGGTGGGAACTAGCTATTCCCACCCTTAACGGGTTAGGATAAACCCGTTAAGGGTGGGAATAGCTAGTTCCCACCCTTAAAAATAGTGTTTGGAGAACAAGACAGGAATAACCCCTTATCCCCATTCTTGTTCCCCAACCAAACATAGCCTTAGTTGATAAAATTAGTAGCTCGAAAAAAGACTCCACCTATTCTAGGTGTGCACCTGGCGGCAGCATTGTTAGTTATTATAAAGTTAGTTTGTTTCATTAACATAAGATCCATAATTAACAGGTTTGATATGTTAAAAGGTCAAAAAACTATACCTGATTTATTACCTTAACTAATGTAGACAAATAAACAAAAATAAAATAAAATACTATTTGTGCATAACGCTAGCTAGCTAATTGCTAGTTATTAGAGTTCGTTTCTTTAACGCAAAGCCTGTTAAACTATTATATATATATATATATATAGAGAGAGAGAGAGAGAGAGAGAGAGTTTGTTTCTTTAAGGCAAGTCCATAATTAAGGGGCTTCGCCAGTTAAACTACCATTCTAGGTTTGAGGCAAATATTAAAATAATTATGATGTGCATTTGCACGTCACCACTTCTAACCTTTAGATTAATATTATTATCCTAGAAATACTAGCCAGTTCTGCGGGTCCACAAATCCTAATTGGAGGACCACTATTATTCTGATCCTATAAATCTTGATCCAAGGATGAAGAAGTGAAAAAGCACAAATTCTCTTATACTTCCAAAAGCATAGTGTGTGTATATATATATATATAGAGAGAGAGAGAGAGACAGAGAGAGAGAGGCTGGTATACTATCGGTAGCACGGAGGCCTCCGTGCTACCATATTGTTTTCAATAATTAATGCGACGTCCAAATCGACGATCGGCTCGGTTAAACTTAGTTTACACTATTAAAAATAACTAAAAATTAAATTTTATAATTTTTCGACATCATTTATCATATACAAAATGCATGCTATCGAGTTCTGAACGAACAATTAATTAGCAATTGATTAGATTATATGTCCACGGGGATTTGACTTTTCATGCCATTTGTTTTTTGATTCCTCCATAGTGCTAGGTGCAATGCATAATCCTATATAATTAACCATATATCCTCAAGAGTAATGAGAACTGCTACGTACGTACCAAACAAACGTAACGTGCAGGGCACCACAACCTCCATTTTCCAGCCTGATCTCTTAATTCCTATGACCATCTTCTCCGCCGTTGGCGGCTCCCGACGCCGCCTCGACTGCAGGCTCGTCTTCGCAATCGTCATCGCCATCCTTCTGCCTTGCTATTGCACCGGTTATCCTAGCCTGCAGCGCGATTCGTGCTTTGCGGCGCTCTACGCGTTCGGCGACTCGTACACCGACACGGGCAACTTCGTCAGGGCCATCTACCCGTCGAGCCCCATCGGCCGCCCCCCCTATGGCGAGACCTTCTTCCGCCGACCCACCGGCCGAGCCTCCGACGGCCGCCTTGTCGTCGACTTCCTAGGTCAGCCCTATACATATATATGCAACATGCATTCATGCGTTACTTCTTTGAATTAGTAGATAAAAATTATCTAATAGGCCATTTTGAAATTTAAAATTGTACCTGTGCACCCAAAAAAAAAGGAATAATTTCATCAATACCCTTCTAAGAGATAGGAATTTCATAAATGCCCCTATAAATTACAAAATATCAGCAATACCCCTCTATAAAACAAAAATATTCACAAATACCCTTAAGATTAACATTCCGTTAAAAAGTCATCTAATATTCTGTAAATACCCATTTTACCCTTATTAATTACTAATTTAACTAAGTGTAATAATTTAAGATTAATTACATGATCAAGATCAATTCTTAACCTTTCAATCACATAATAATTCAACATTCTTTTTAAAATTTTACAATTAAATATCTATAGTCTATTAAGTGTAATAATTAAATCTTGTTATAATTTTTCGCATGTAAATTATATATAGTTGTAATGCAATATTCCATTGTAATATTCAATATTAATTTCAAGATTTAATTTTTTTGAATTTTATTTAAGTAACTCACATAAGTCATACAAAAAATGTTTTGATATAAATTTTTTTTGATATTAGTATTTTTCATATGACCCAATCAAGCAACAGTTTTTTAATTGCACATTTATTGTCAACAAAAAAATAACATTGTATGAAGACCCGCTCACCCATTAGTCCACTTTGGCATGGCCCTAGCTTTGAATAATATATATATATTATTAATTGAGCTCCTATATTTTTAAAAGTATCAAGTTATTAGTGGTTGTAGATTTGTGTCCATTGGATTAAGAGATGTGCGGTTAGATGATGTTTCCACATATTTTATCTACCAATAATTAGTACTAAAAATATTATTTTTAAAATTTGAAGGGTATTTATGAAATTATTTCTTTATTAGTTGCTGTCAAAAGAACACCCCAACCGAGGGTAAATTAGTCATTTTATAACCTAATCATAACGTCTGTTAGAAAAAAAGGTATTTGTGATAATTTTTTACATTTGAAGGGGTATATATGATATTTTCAATTTTATAGGGGTACTTACGATATTTAGATATTTAAGAGGGGTAGTGGTGAAATTGCCCCAAAAAAAAAAGATGTAATTAAATACTGCACCTCCTCGTCCAAAAAGTTCTTTAGTGTGGGTACGCCGAATAGCTGATAAATATTTACAACCAAATTTATTACTCCAAAAATTTTATAATTGGCAAATATAATTCTTCAAAAATTGTTATACGTTCATATTTTCACCATTAGTTTTTTTTTACTATGAGAACGTGAAATGACTATTTCGTCTGTATAAATTTATTCCCACAAAAAGATATATTCTAAAATTAATTTAAGTTAAATAAATTAAAAATTTTACCAAAATTATCATAATTTTATCAGATTTTATAGTTTTACTTATTTTTTGTAAATAAAATTGAAAATTAATTTCAATTCGACTTCGAACAAATATATGCAACTATTGCAAATATTAGATTTCCATCTAATTCTCACATATACATGCAAACAAATATATTCTAAATTTCAATTATTTGAATCTCCCTGCTTCTTTGGGAGGTTATTTTAAATTTTTAACAATCCTTTCAAACTCACATTCAATTTGACCATTCTGCCCCTACGGCTAATGTAAAAGGTATATATAGTTGGAGGGATCAACCACTTTGATCATTTTTGACATTTGGATTAATATTATTGTTCTAGAAAAACCACTCAATCTTAAGGAGTACTATTATCATTCCGATCCTATAAATTTTAATTCAAAGATTAAAAAGTCAAGCATCTAGTAAATATACTTGAAAAACAAGGTATGTGCTCCTGATAATTATAGCAACCTTTATATTTTTGCACCATATTTATTAATTTGACCGACCGTCCCTAGAGTAAGTGGTAAAGGGCTTGGCGGTTGGTACCCGAGGTCCCAAATTCGAATCCTAGTTGATTTACATTTCCAGCTAAGTTTATTTCTAAATAAAATAAACGAAGCGAGTAACGTGCTATCTATCTCTCAAAAAAAATATTTATTAATTTGAGTTCTAAGATTTGAAGTCGGATGTGGTGCAGCGGAGGCGGTGGGGTTACCGCTGCTGCCGCCGTACCTGGCGGAGCTGAGCACTGCGGCGGCAGAGGTCTGGCGGCGGGGGGCGTGCTTCGCGGTGGGCTGGTCGGCGGCGATGGACGCCGCCTTCTTCCGAGAGCTCGGGCTCAAGAATCTCTCGTGGACCGGGCTTTCGCTTGCGGCCCAACTGCAGCTGTTCCAGGATCTCCAACATTCCCTCACTCCTGAACCAGGTTAGTAGCAGAGAGCCGGAATATGTTAGGTGCGCAGTTCTGCCACGTTAGTTATCTCCGGAGCAGAGTCTGCTTCAAATGATTCCGGAGCAAAGTCTGTGGAGAATGACAAATATATTTCTATAAAGTTTAACTTTTTATATTTATTCCTACAAAAGTTCAATAATATTCATATTTATCCATCTGGTTTATCATCGTTAGAGTATTATTTATTTTTTAATAGAAGATAAGTGAAATTATTTTTTATCATTACAAATATGCCCTGTCAAAAGCCCCAACTGTTAGAATTATACAGAAATGTCATCCCAAAAAATTTCAATGATAATATTTTTCTTTTTTACCATCACAAATAATATATAAGAGGGATAAAAAAGTCAATAATCAGGATTAAGTATATTTTCTTAACATATCCTAACAATAGGGATATATTTAAAAATATTAGGATTTTTACGAGACTAAATATAATTAAAAAGTTAAACTTTGCAGGTATATTGCTATTCGATATATTTACATGAAGCTGTATACAATTAATCCAAATTAAAAAGTGAGATACAAAAGTGGGATGCATAGACATAGGTGAAATTAATAGAATCTTAATTTGTAAAATAAATTTGTTGGGAGTAAATGGATTAAACTTAATACAAAAGTGCTTGGTGGTTTAATAGTTGTTTGCTCCACAGGGTACAGGGACATGATGAGCAACTCTCTTTTCCTGGTAGGAGAGTTTGGAGTAAATGACTACCAATACTTCTTATTCCTAGCAAAAAATGTCACTGATGTATATTCTGCCATTCCTAATGTTACTAGTACAATCAGCATGGGAATCAAGGTAATACAATACTTTTTTTTTTTTTTTTTAAAAAGTGAAAATATATTATTGTGAAGTTGAATCATTTTCGACAGGATCTGATACGGCTCGGCGCAAGGACACTGATAGTTCCTGGAGTCTTTCCATTAGGATGCCTGCCAAATTTGCTGACGCTGTTCAAGAGCGAGAGGAATGAAGATTACGAGCCGCGAACCGGTTGTCTCAAGTTTCTAAACGAGTTGTCGACGCGCCACAACCTCCGACTCCAGGAGGAGTTGGATCGGCTACGGGAGCTCCACCCTGAGGTCGCCATTATCTACGCAGACTACTACGGAGCCGCCACCGAAATCTTCAATTTTCCGAAAAAGTTTGGTACGCCATTATCCTCATATATCAACATTGAGCAAACCACGTTATAGTGACTCTCTAGTGGGGCCAAACAGACGCTAACTAAGCTCGAACATGACTACAGGATTCAAGACCCCGTTAACGGCGTGCTGTGGCGGTGGCAAAGGCCCCTATAACTACTCACCCTTAGTGAACTGTGGTGACAAGGGGTCGAAGGTCTGCGACGACCCGTCGCAATATGTCTCTTGGGATGGAATCCACTTGACGGAGGCGGCTTCGGAGATCGTCGCTCGTGGCGTGTTAGAAGGGCTGTATGCCGTCCCTTCTGTAGCAGAAACATGCTCATCTTTCAGTATGTAATTAAGATCACCAGCCATATCCTCCACAACAGTGTCAGGGTTGTTGTATCTTTCTTTTCTGCTGTAAGTACCAGGAGTTTGTTTGGTAGACTGTAAAAAGTTATAGATTTTTGCTTGATTACATGTAATTGAAACTGCTATAGTTATAAATACGGATAATTGTATATGGTTAATTTCTTCTTGTAAAGATCTCAAATAGCAAATATATTCTTACAAAACTTAAATTTACAGATTTATACTTTCAAAAATTTTCTGTCTGTAAATATATTCTTTTATCGTCAAAATTTTGATAAACATGAGTGAAAAAAAAAATAATCATAGTTAGCTAAAAATTAAAATGATATTTTTACCTCACATATATATATATATATATATATATATATATATATATATATATATATATATATATATATATATATATATAAATTTGTATTGTAATATTGAGTTTCTTCATCTTTTTTATCCTTTTCTTTTTATTATGACCCCTAGCCTCCTCTCTTATTCATGGCAACGGCGAGATCTACATCGGCGGCGACGTCAAAGGCGAAGCCCATGGTCGTGGCAAAAATGAGGTAGGTCGCTCACGCCGCGGCGAACATGAGGAGAGAGAGAAAAAATAGTTTTTTATTTGGACAAATTTGTAAAGACAAAATAGTAATTTTATGCACCCATCATTAAAAAATTAACGGCGAATCGAACGGTGGGAACATATATGAACGAATTAGAATTTTTGGAAGAATATATTTGTAAATTAGAAAATTTTCGACGAAATAAATCTGATAACTTAAGTTTTATAGAAATATATTTACTATTTACTATTTTTGTAGGAATCTATATAAAATTAACCCTTATAAATAATGTGTTTGATTTCACCTACTTGAAAACTGCAGTCGCAATATTTGTTATTACCTTAGTAATTAGATTTCCCTAGTACAAAGATTTTCTTTTGTCTCAAATAAAGGCTTATATATTCCTCCAAAATTGGGATATTTATAATTTTAAATCTTTTAAATTCATTTTTAAATTAGTTAAATTTTATTATATTTTAGTATGATAACTATTTTGTTTTTATTGAGATGAACAGTGATGCCCAACTTCTTGTAACTAGATTAAGGTGGTATAATCTATTTTGGTGTCTTTCATAATATATTTATAATTGGAGACTTACTAAAAATGATAATTAGGATAAATGCAAAACAACTATTTTAACTAAAATATAAAGTTCATAAGAATATTTATAATATTCTAAAATTTAAAAGGATATATGTGTAATATATAGAATTTAAAGTTTATATGAATACAATAGAGGGTCCGTCCGAAACATTCAGTGCTTATAAGTTTCGCCGTTAAATCTATCCCTTTGAGCATTTCCACCGATTAGATCATACTATTTAATTAACCACCAACTTAACTAATGACCTAGTATTTTTAAATAGGATTATTTGCATACACGTCCCTGCAAACATAGTGAATTGCGGAAATATCCCTGCAAAACAGAAACTCCATAAGTTGTTCCTACAAAAGTCCTAATTTATGCAGATATGTCCCTCTGATTAACATCTGTTAGAGAACTGTTTATTTTTTAACAGTTTTCATGTGAAATGACCATTTTGCCCTCATAAATATATCCCTCCGAAAGCATCTTCCCCTTCTCTTTCTCTTCCTCATCCTCTTCGGGCCACCGGAGCGGGTGGCAGCGACGGCGCGGGTCGAGCTCGATCGCCGGCGACGAAGAAGAGGGAAGAGAAAGAATGTGAGGAAGAAAAAAAGAAAGAGGAAGAAGGAGAGGAAGAGGGAGAGGAAGAGGGAAGAGAAAGATGAAGAGGGAAAGGGTTCGTCGCCGTATGCCACCGCCGCATCTCCTCCCTCGCCGGCGACAAAGAAGAGGGAAGAGGAAGAGGAAGAGGAAAAGAAAGAGGAAGAGGAAGAAGAAGAGGGAGAGGGAGAGGGTTTGCCGCCGCCATCGCATCTTCTCCCTCGCCGGCGATGAAGAAGAGGGAAGAGGAAGAGGGAGAGGAAGAAGAAGGGAGAAAATGGAAGAGGGAGAGAAAGAAGGAGTAAAAGAAAGAGAGAGGGTTCGCCATCGCCGCCGTCGCTGCCGCCGCCGCCCTCGCCGGCGACGAAGAAAAGGGAAGAAGAAGGGGAGGAAGAAGAAGAAGGGTAGAATCGTAAATTTACGTTATAATTAACCATGGTTAAGTACTTTAGCCGTGGTTAACGAAAATTTTCTAACAGTCCTTAACGGTAGGGACATATCTGCATAACTTTAGACTTTTGCAGGAATAACTTATGGAGTTTTCGTTTTGCAGGAATATTTCTGCAATTCACTATGTTTGTAGGAACGTGTATGCAAATAACCCTTTTAAATATATGGAAGCTCACGTCTAGAGTAGAACTATTTATAATTATTTTTTTAAAGATAGATAGCACGCTATCCGCTTCGTTTTATTTAATTTAAAAATAAATTTAGCTAAAAATGTGAATTAACTAGGATTCAAATTTTGGATCTCGGGTAACAACCACCAAATCTTTTGCCACTTACTTTAGAAATAGTTGGTAATTATTTATAATTGTTAGTGACCAGGTGATGCTTAACCAATTTTCTCACAACGCATATTTACATACCTACCCCTGCAAACTGGCCAAATTATGAAAAAGGTAAACTTCAAGTACCAGTCTTATGGTTTCGCACTTTCTTACTTTAATATCCTATAATTTAAAGTGTATTAATTTAGTATCCTATGGTTTTATTTTTTCTTTTCGTCAGTCCCTTCGTTAATTTTTCATTAAATCATATACAAAAAACTTCAGATGCCCCACCTATATAGTTAGACCTGCCAATCTCGACCCAAACCCGCGGGTGCTCGCGGGTTACCCGCAAATTTGCTGGTATGGGTACCAACTTTTCCAACTTAAAAAATTACGAATAAAACGGGTGGGTACCCATTAAGTCGTGGACATTTTGGATAACCCGCGGGTATCCACGGGTACCCGCACATATATTTTTTAATTACAAAATATATTTTTTTAATTAATATATATTTTTTTATTCATCCATCCTAAAAATTCTAATCCTAATTTTTTATTGTGTATTTTTTATATTATGAAATATTTTTGCTTTAAGATTTTAAATATTTTTATTGTATATTATGATATTTTAAATAATAAGTTATATTATGCTTTTAAAATTTATATATATATATGTGTTTTGTATTTAAAAAATATAAGAGCAAAAAATTTAAAAAAAAAATTATGGGTAACCCGCATATCCACCTGCCCACCCGCGGGCAGGCATGGATAAAGATGTTGGCTACTCAAAAATTTGCGGATAAATTTTACTCATGCCCAAGTAACCCACGGGGACAATAACCCACCCACGGGTTACCCAACCTGCTCGTTTGCCAGGTATATATATAGTTTATAGAATATTCACTTTAGTACCGTTTAATTTTAACTTTATCACTATTTTAACGAAAAAATTAGTAGAAAAATAACAAAAAGAAAAAAAAATCACAAGGTACAACAGTGATATACTTTAAACCATAAAATACTAAAAATAATGAAGTACGAAACCACATAAATAGTATTTAAAGTTTTTTCTTATGAAAATATGGATTTGCAAGGCATAAATATTGATTTTACAGTGCTATGTAGACAATTTTACTTAGTAATAGGGGCCATCATGTAAAAAAGCTACCCTCTCATAAAATCTACGAGTCAGGTGCGCACGTTTTAACTCCACGGGCTCTGATCCCTTCTTCGTCGCCACCCTTCATTCTACTCAAAAATGGCGGCCGCCGCATCCTCCTCCCTCGCGCTCGCCCCCTCCTCCTCCTCCCACTGCAAAACCCTAAAACCCCCAGCTCCCAAAACCCTAACCATAACCCTGCCCTTGGGCTTCTCCTCCTCCTCCTCCTCCTACTTCCGAATCCTTCCCTGCCTCCTCTCCCGGTTCCCCGCCGATGCGTCTCCGGGGATCGCCGGAGAGCGGCGGGGATGCGGCGGCGGAGCACTCGGGGCGACGATGGTGTCGGCTCCCTCCATTGCCAAGCCCTTTCCCACCCTGGACTTCGAGACCTCGGTGTTTAAGAAGGAGAAGATCACCCTTGCGGGCCATGAGGAGGTGTCCCTCTAATCCCCCTTTTCCCCCCATTTTTTGGTCAATTTTTGGGATTGTTTTGCATGTATACCTCTCAATGTACGTGTATTTCTACTTTTATAGCTAAAATTTTCACAAATGTCCCTTTTTTTTAGCAGTTAAAGTAGTGTCATAGTACTATAGTAGCAAGAATGCTGAATATTCGGTAGGATTACTCCTGAAGTAAGCTTTTGAAGGATATGTATGCATAAATACATGCATTTGAGGAAGATATACATGCAAAAGCTTCTTCTTTTTTTTTTCTTTTTTTTCTGAATGTTATAATTTTTTTTTCTTTTATTTTCTATAAACAGTATATTGTAAGAGGTGGGAGGGATCTGTTCCACTTGTTGCCCGACGCATTCAAGGGGATCAAACAGATTGGTGTGATAGGATGGGGATCACAGGTGATTGATTAGTCCTTTTCAAATTATTCTTTTTTGGTTTTAATCATCATTTTATTATGTATTGAAAATGTTAGTTGGTATAATCTAATAAGTGCTTGATTAGCTCTCGAAGCATGTGCTCACTCAATTCAATGCAGCTTATCACTCAGTTCGATGCAGCTTATAATTCCCTCTTTAGATGATGCAACCTTCTTTTTAACTAGCTGTGTAACATTGGACAGTTGGAAGTGAGGACTAAGGCACTGTTTGGTTCCTGGGAAAAGTGTGAAAAATTTTCTTTTCATGAAAAGAGGTTTTTTATGGAAAACTTCTTTTTTGACTTTTCGTCTGTTTGGTTCTAAAAAGAAATAGTTTTTTGGAAAGTTATTTTCGTAAATTTTATGGAAAACTAGTGTTTTCGATTTCCTAGAAAAAAATTCAGAAGACAAAAACACTAAGATGCTAGTTTTTTTTGGGAACCAAACAAGCGAAAAACTGAAAATGAAGTTTTCTATAGGAAACTTTTTCCTTGCAAAACTTTTTTTCACACTTTTCCGAGGAACCAAACAACAGAGTTTTCGGATATTTTCTATGGAACCCAGCACCCTCTAAGAGAGAACTAATGCAGAAACCGTCAACTGTCTTTTATTTTAGTGAAAGAGAAAGATTTTCATCCGAGGAAGGTTATCAGACCTGTTTGTAATGTGAGCTATCTAGAAGGAAAGAAAAAGTAAGGTTTGTAAGTTACACACCACATCGTACTGTATGATATGCATTACTGTTTGATTGGTTCTGATACATCCAGTTTCTTTCCATTATGGACTCTTTGTGTATTCCTAGCTTAGTGTTGCATGCATCCCCTTTTCAATTCTTGAGATGGAACTGAAAATAACTCCTTTTTTTCGTCCTAGTTATTGAACTTTGGTAGTATCCTCTGTATTTAATGTTTCTTCTCAATAGTTAAAAATTTTGAATCAGCATAGAATTTTTTCTGGGTGAATAAGTAATGCTTATGCTATTTTGGTTTTACCCCTGGCTAGTAGTTGAGAGCTAAATTTATTTTTACATGCTTTTGTAGGGTCCTGCCCAAGCACAAAATTTGAGGGATTCACTTGCTGTGGCAAACTCTGACATTGTGGTGAAGGTCAGGTTTCTTCCTGCATTCAATGCATTAGGAATTGTTTGCAAACTTAGGAAGTAAGAATTTGTTGTCGTTATATGAAAATCATCTTACAAGTTCTTAGAATAAAAGTGACTAAAAGTGACTCCAAGTTAGTGACTTACTGTCTTATATTGGAACGTGGTAATTTTGACTTACTACTGCAAAAGCTCTTAAAATGTCTAGGCAGAGATGGGAGCTCTGACACCTGAAAGCCCAAGTACAAAGTATGACATTTTGACCATATCTTTCAAAAGTACTTATAGTAGAAGGCCCAAGTATGTTGGCATGAACTTTGTTAAAGGATTTTTACAAACAATAAATAAGTTTGCACAGTAACTTTTATCTTCTATTTCCGAATCTTTTAGAAGAGCGATAAATAAGTTTTCTTTCTTTGATATTTCTGAATATTTTCTAAGTGCTTTATTTTCTGCTTTCGTTCTTAAAAGGCATGTCCTTTGTTTTTCATTTTTTAAGTGCTCTGACTCTCATTTTCTGATGTGAATATTGGCAGATTGGCCTTAGGAAAGGTTCTCGTTCTTTTGAGGAAGCACGTGCTGCTGGATTCACTGAAGAAAATGGAACTTTGGGTGACATGTGGGAGACTGTTTCAAGCAGTGATCTTTTATTGCTGTTGATATCTGATGCTGCACAGGTTGGCTACTCTGTTGGAAACTATCTTTTGTATTTGTTAATATGAAGTTCTCTGCCCCTTCTCTGAAGCATCCACTGGTTAAAACAAGCTAATTGCCGTCCTTGAAGAAAACAGATCTTTTGATGAAAATATCGAGTTCCATAAAATGCTTACTGTTTTTCTTATCTAGTATTTGCTTTTGTTAGTGATTTTTGGCTTCCTGAATCCTGAATTCTGTTTTAGTTCTTTTAGCCAGCAATAAGTTACTAAAGTTTTAACTTTTCATGATTTCAATGCTCACTGTAGGCGGACAACTATGAGAAAATACTCTCTCACATGAAACCAAACAGCATCCTTGGTTTGTCTCATGGATTTCTTCTAGGGCATTTGCAGTCCTTTGGTCTCGATTTCCCTAAAAACATCAGCGTGATTGCTGTGTGCCCCAAGGGAATGGGCCCTTCAGTTAGAAGGCTGTATGTTCAGGGTAAAGAGATCAATGGCGCTGGAATCAATTCCAGCTTCGCTGTCCACCAGGTATCTGCTTGAAGCTATTGAAGATTCAACTTCTCTGTAAAAGTTTTGCTTTCAAAGATATATTTTCACACATATACACCTCCAAATTATTGTTTGCATGTTTATAACAAATCCTAACTTTGTTGATGCTCTTTTAAAAAATAATTTTCTTTACATGTGTATCATAATCTTAGAAAAAATGTACCTGTTTAAAAGACTTTTTCTTGTACAAAACCAACTTGGCTCCCATAAGATTGTTTACATAAGAAGATGTACTTTAGAGGGGTATATATTTGAAAGTTCGGTTTCTACATAATTACAGATGTTAACTGATGTTTTAGTAGGGATATATATAAAAGCCCCTTACAGAGATTTTTCTATGGTTTTAGTATTAATCGTTTTGTTTTGTGTCAACAGGATGTTGATGGCCGGGCCACTGACGTTGCTTTAGGATGGTCGGTTGCTCTTGGATCTCCATTCACTTTCGCTACTACCCTTGAACAGGAGTATAAGAGCGACATTTTTGGGGAAAGAGGTGAAATTTTATAGCCTGTTTATCAGTCGTCTGCATAAGTTGGAAAGGTTTCTGACTTCTCTCTTTTCATTCAGGCATTTTACTTGGTGCTGTGCATGGAATTGTGGAGGCCCTCTTCAGAAGGTATACCGAGAACGGCATGAGCGAAGATCTAGCTTACAAAAACACTGTGGAATGTATCACAGGGATCATATCAAAAACAATATCGACAAAGGTAAGCGAGTCATGAGGCTTATGAATATATGCTTTATATTACATTCTTAAGAGTTCTGATTTTTTTCGAATTTACTCCTGAAGTTTGTGTGAACCGAAGGACTTCAATTGCCATGTCGAACAAACATCAAGGGCTAAATTATTAGCACTGAGTCTGAGGATGTCCATTGAAATCAGAATCGAACTTCAAGGACTAAATTCATAATCAGCCCTTAAAATTACATGAAGTGAATTCACTGAAGTTTGTGCGGTATCGATTTCAGGGGATGCTTGCTGTGTATAACTCTTTGACGGAGGAAGGGAAGAAGGAATTCAACGCTGGTTATAGTGCATCTTATTATCCTTGCATGGATATATTGTACGAGTGCTACGAAGATGTCACGAGTTGTAGTGAAATCCGCAGCGTCGTGTTGGCTGGTCGTCGATTTTATGTAAAGCTTCTAATTCTCCACAATATTTTGTTTTGTTTATGTGACTCCACAATTTATGTTCTAGTCTCACTCTCTCTCTCTCTTTGTGGTTTTCAGGAAAAGGAAGGGCTCCCGGCTTTCCCGATGGGTAAGATTGACCAGACCCGAATGTGGAAAGTCGGTGAGCGGGTTCGTGCGGTCCGCCCGGAAAGCGACTTGGGCCCGTTGCATCCCTTTACTGCCGGGGTTTATGTGGCCCTAATGATGGCTCAGGTATAAGTTTTACCTTTCAGAGTCTCATAGTTTCTTTTTTACTGTACAAATTCAACCTTTAAAACAAAATGGCCCTTCCACTGCATGACCATAAAGAGATAAAATCGGAGAAAAAGAAAGAAAGAAAAACAATGTCATGTTTTTGCAGAATGGAAGTGGTCTAAAGTATATATCGAAACCGTCGATTTCGTGATTCTTCTGTGACTATCTTGTTCCAGATTGAAGTTTTAAGAAAGAAGGGCCACTCCTACTCCGAGATCATCAACGAGAGCGTGATCGAGTCGGTGGACTCCCTCAACCCCTTCATGCACGCGCGCGGGGTGTCCTTCATGGTCAACTGCTCCACCACGGCCCGCCTGGGGTCGCGGAAGTGGGCCCCGCGTTTCGACTACATCCTCACCCAGCAAGCCTTCGTGGCCGTCGACAAGGAATGCCCTATCAATCAAGACCTCATCAGCAACTTCTTGTCAGACCCCGTGCACGGCGCGATCGAAGTTTGCGCCGAATTGCGTCCTACCGTCGACATCTCGGTGCCTCCCGATGCGGACTTCGTGCGCCCCGAGCTGCGTCAAACTGGCAATTAAGATATCAAATCTTAATTTTGATTGAACCCCATTAAATATTCAGTATTAGTAGTACTTTTTCGATTGTTCTAATCTTAAGGCTTTGTGCTGCTCAATTTGTTGTGACTTGTGAGGCTTTTTTTTTTTTTCCCCTCTTTAAAATGGAGGGATTTGAGTATGTAATGACTTTATGAGTTGTTGTGTTTGAACTAACGCATTTTGATTAGAATAAAGCTGGTGCTTATATTAGTTTGACAATATTTTAAACTTTTTCAAAAGAATATTTTGCTAATTTCATTTAAATACTTCATCAAAATCAAAACATTTATTATATTACCAACCGATTTTAATTTTTTGGTTCTAATTAATATTAAAATTAGTAAATTAAAGCAATACACGTTCCATTGAATCAAATAAAATTTTTGGTGAACTTCAATTTGTCCTTTTGTAGTTTAGCACATTTTCACTCGGCAGTTCTATGATTCAAAAGTAACATCAAACTACCCAATCGTTTCAATTTTTGTTTTTAAAGTGAAAAATACTACTAAATAAAATAATAGATGATAATTTTTATAAAATATTAGATTATTAATATTAAAATATTATATTATAATCATTCTTTACTAAAAATATTATTTTGCTACCGCCGTCTTTAATAGTAAGTCCTTTCAGTAAAAAAAATAATAAAATAATTAAGTATATATTTTTCTATTATAGGATGATAAAATACAAATTTGCTAAATTATATGCTCAGAGTAATAAAAGTTTGTTTAAATTTTTTTTTATCGAGTCTTATGTATAAATAAATCAAACAACTAATTTAAACAAAGAAGTAAAATTAATATTTTTTTCCTTTCAAATTTGGTCAAATTAAATATGTAAAAAACGATTAGTAATAAATGTAGAGTTACCATACTTTCGAAATTATAAAAAAGTTAGATGGTTTTTAATTTCTCAATTTTTTGATTAAAAATTATGGGATTGGAATGGTAATGATCACTTTAAAATTTAGTAATTTTATTATAAAAACAATATTAATTTAAAAGTTAGAAAATAATCATAATGTAACACAGGATTCATGTACTTTCAATGGACTCAGTTGTAACAATGATGATCATTAGATTTAATAAATAAATAAATAAATAATATATATATATATATAATATTTTATAAATAAAATATAATAATAATAATGATTATGATTAGTCGATCAAACGGACCAGCCTCGTGTCCTTCACAATTAAGCATCCAACGCCCCACCTCTCCCACCACCCATTTCCTAGAGAGAGAGAGAAGAGAGAGAAAGTAGAGAGAGGGAGAAAACGAGGCCCGCGTTGACAGCGGAGTCGACAAAAACACGTCCCTCCCTCTCTCGATCCCCCCGTGTCGGTGGCGTCCTCCTCCTCCTCTTCCTCCTCCTCCTCCTCCTCTTCCCTCTCCTCCCTCTTACTCCCCAAACCCTAACCCTAACCCTAGCAGTAGGTCGTCGTCGTCGTCGTCGTCGTCGTCGTCGCCGGTGGTGTGGAGCGATGTCGCTGAACATGAAGAGCCTGACGCAGGCGCTGGCGAAGACGGCGGCGGTGATCGAGAAGACGGTGACGACGACGGTGCAGGAGGTGACGGGGCCGCGGCCGCTGCAGGACTACGAGCTCCTGGAGCAGGTGGGGTCCGGGGGGCCGGGGCTCGCGTGGCGGCTCTACGCGGCGCGGCCCCGCGCCTCCGCCCCCTCCGCGCCCTACCCGCTCGTCACCGTCTGGGTCCTCGACAAGCGCGCCCTCGCCGACGCCCGCGCCCGCGCCGGCCTCTCCAAGGCCGCCGAGGACGCCTTCCTCGACCTCGCCCGCGCCGACGCCGCCCGCCTCGTCCGCATCCGCCACCCCGGCGTCCTCCACGTCGTCCAGGCCCTCGACGAGTCCAAGAACGCCATGGCCATGGCCACCGAGCCCCTCTTCGCCTCCGTCGCCAACGCCCTCGGCTCCCTCGACAACGTCCCCAACCCCCCCAAGGAGCTCAAGTCCATGGTACGCTCCGCCCCCTCCTTCTCCTTCTCCTTCTCCTTCTCCTTCCTTCCGTAAATCTACTCCCTCTCTGCGTCTAGATCAGGGGATCTGGATTTGGAATTGGCGATTCGATCGAGGTAGCGACCTATGTTCCGATAGGGTGAGGGAGGTGAGATCCATGATTATTACTTATGAGAGATTGCATGATTGGATTACTCAAGGTAGATCGAGAAAGTTCTGATTTGTGGAATGTGTGGATAGCTGCATTTCTCATTCGAAGGGTGGGAGGTCCTGTAGCGGCGGAAGGGATTTGATGAATTCGGATCCTTGTTATGCTTGATCCTCTTCTTCTCTAAAACTACTTGCTCTTTTTTCTGATCTGGGGGTTAATTCTATCTCAGTAGCAATCAATGTTGTGATTGCTGGGGATAGGGCTAGTATCTGAATCCCATTGATTATTCGAGATTATATGATTGGATTAATCAGGTAGGATTTATAAGGTTTTGATTTAATGAAATGTCCATAACTGCATTTCTGATTCAAAAGGTGGGCGGGAGATCAAGCACCCGGGGGAACTGAATTGAATGGACACATTTTATTTATAGGTTTTTTAAGCAATGAAAGGAGAAGGATATGTTTAATTTGATGGAGTAGAGAGTAGAGAGAAATCCAGTGACTAGACTGTGATTCGGGCGCATTATACTCGCCATAAGCAGTTTTGATGCGAGTGAATGAATAATGCAAAGAACAAGTCGGTATGAGTTGGCATCTGTCTTAATGCTGGATGTAAGAATGCCTTTTATATATGGTGATTAATGAACCATGTTTTCTCTTTGGGCACTTTATATTATTTGGAGGTAATGAAACACCTACATGTTTTATATATGTTTGCTCTTTAGGCCGGGCCTTGCGGTTGGGAGTCCTTGTAACACCTGTTTTTGCTTGAAATGCATGTCTTCTGAAATGCTTCTTTTTGCTCTTTGTTTCTTTTCTTATGAATACTAATTGGGCTGTGTTTGGATAGATAGTCAATTTGATGCTGAAGGGATAGATAGTCAATTTGATGCTGAGCTATTTCCCATAAACTTATTTATATGGCACAATTTTAGTGCTTCTGGGGGTCTTCATGGTCCATGATACTGTTAAAGTGGTAACATCTATGCATGTTTTTTTTTTTTTTAATTATATATTTTTGTACTTTATTTTTTGGACAGGAAATGGGGCTGTTGGAGGTTAAACATGGGTTGCTTCAAGTTGCGGAAACTTTGGATTTTCTTCACAATAATGCTCGTCTTGTTCATCGAGCTCTATCTCCCGAGGTCTATTTTATTCCATTGTTTCTAATTCTTGCAACTTAAGATCTTTACTGTGTTTGCTTCATTACCTCTAACATGCTTGACCGAACTTGAAGTTTTGCTTTAGCACCTATGGTAAGCTGTTGCTGACTATAGACTTTTGTTGCACAAGTCAGGAAATTTGTCGAAATTCTGTTTCTATCTGTAGTAACAAGAAAATCCACTAAAGAAATCTGTGTGAAAATTGTTACTGCTGCATGATTATACCTTCTGCAGTTTTGATCCAGATTGAAGTTGAATTTGACTAGATCTTAGTCAGTTCAAGCTGCTACAAATGGATTTGCTCATCAGAGTGGTATTTCTTGTTACTAACCTCTCTTTATACACTAGTATTAGCCTCACATTTTTGCTTCTGCAACATGTGGTGACCTTTAAATCTTTTTCTTTGTTGCTTAATAATAATCTGCTCCATTTTAAAGTAGAAACTCCCTTCTTATTGGAGTGGTCGTTTAACATGCATTGCTTTGTTAATGCTTGGAGATATTTCACAACTAGATGTTTTTGCTACAGTTGCTCTAGAAAAAGCATTGTTTCTTTAATTTACAAGCTTTTCTTAGTATCTGAAATTTACTGTTGCAGACCGTCTTCATTACTTCAAGTGGAGCTTGGAAACTTGGTGGGTTTAGTTTTGCAATCTCTACTGACCAAACCTCAGGTGGTTTGACATCAGCTCAGCAATTTCATTATTCGGTTAGTGGTCAAGTGTTGTCAAAGCATAGTATATTAGCACTTCACTCCGTACTATGTTGTGTGTTCTCTCCTGTGTAAAAATTGCTAACGGGAAAGAGATTTATTCACATAGGAGTATGATGTTGAGGATTCTATCTTGCCACTTCAGCCATCTCTGAATTATACTGCCCCAGAATTGGTGCGTAGTGCTTCTCCTACAGCCAGTCAATCAAGTGATGTGTTCAGTTTAGGATGTCTTGCATACCATCTGATCACTCGCAAACCTCTGCTAGACTGTCATAACAATGTTAAAATGGTATGTTCTTTTATTGCTTTTCTTTCTTAATCATTTTCTATATATATATATATATATATTATTGGTATCTTGATATTATTACTTCCGACTGTTAAAGTCTGCCTGAACATTTTTGTTTTGTTATAATATTCGTCTTCTCTAGTTTGTTTTTACCGTCTCTTTGGGGTATTAATAAGGATTTACTAGGTGCACTGAATTGTGGAAATGGAAAGTTCATCTTCTTTTCTTGTTTAGGATTTGTGTCTTTGTCAATTTGGATGGTGGCGTTGATGTCCTATGCCCCTCTAGGTGAATTGCTCGCATCTTTTGGCACTACTAAATTGAATTAGTTTACTAAGTTGATAGTTTGAAATGGATTGATAGCACGGTTGAAGTTTCGGCTGTTTTGGTTTTGAGCTGCACCTATCCTAAACTAGGAACCAAAACAAGAATGTGTTGGTTTTGGTTTAAATTTATTTAAAGGGGGGCATAATAATATAATCTTGATTTAAACCAGACAAAATAAACATATAGGGCCAACTTTGATTGGAATTTCTTTTGTTCTTTTGTGACCTCTTTGATAAACGACAACATTGAAAAGAGCTATTTTGGTAATGAATGTAGTCTAGTTACAAATTGCATTTTATTAAAGGTGATTTAGTTACTTTTTAGTTGTTCCAGTCCATTGCAAATGTAGGAGGCCTCTCGACTTGTTGCCAAAACCTTTACTTTCAAAATTGGAACTTAAGGATCCCTGTTGAATGAAAACTTAAAAGCAATGCTTTGAAACCTTCCATTGATTTTCACCCTCAAATTTAAAGATAAATGATAGTATTCTTAACTTCTCATGATTCTACTCATATTTTTGGAGTTCTTAATTTCTGGAGAATCAGTTTTGCGTATGATGTTTAGTCGTGGTTCTATCCAAGGATTGCTTGTGCCGCCCCATACTGCCTGTGCTGTACCCTTGCCAAGGCTGTGTCGGTGTGGTACGGGCGTGTGCGGACACCGTACCGACAATTTTTTTTTTTAGTTTTTAAAGGTATTTTTGAGGTGAAAAGTTTTACAAAGGTTTTTCCATATTTGAAATATGTAAATCTTGTAGATCTATTAACATTTGTTTCAATTAGTGAGTTCAATTGCATATGAGATCATCTTTTAGTGAAGAAAGGTACAAAAAAGATCTCCAATTTTTTTTTTTTTTTTTTTTATCTTTTTAGATGTAGTGAGTTTGCTTATAGTAGTGTTTTTCTATAAATTTTTATCCAATTATGACTTTTGTTGTTTTCATGCATGCACTTTCAATATATATAAAATATTTTTTAGTTATTACAGTTTTTATGACTCTATTCTTACTAAATTGTGTGAGATATAATAGTTGAGCCATTTTTATAGCTACTAGAGATATTAAAACAATTTGAAAAGCTATTATTTTCTGAAAATTTAATAAAAATTCTGTACCAATGTGTGCCAATGTATCAGTGGCGTGCCACTGGCACCGGGGAGCTTGCTGACATTGGCATGTCTTGTGGCACCGTGGGCAATCCTTGGTTCTATCTGACCTTTGAATTGACATGATATGCTATTTTAGTAAATTATCGTTGTTAGATATTGCTTAATGTTAAATTAGAAGGAAAGCTTATATGTGTTTAAAGGAGTACTATATGCAGGAACCTGCAGAGTATAGATATTCTCTGTTCTTCTTCCATAATTTATACTCTTTAGTTTTTTTTTCTTTTACAGTATACAAACACCTTGATGTACTTCACAAGTGAAGCTTTTTCAAATATTCCTGCTGAGTTGATTATGGATTTGCAACGGATGCTTTCCATGGACGAGGCATCCAGGCTGAGTGCTTTGGACTTCACAGGTAAATCATAACTTAGAATAGTTCTTTTTAATAAATCAGTTAGGGGAAGTTTTTGTTGCCCCTTCCATGTAAATGGGTATTTTGTTGTGTAGTAAAAACATGTGTGTTCATCATCAATTGTGTTACTTTTCTTTTTTAAAATTGGAATTTTGAGATTTCAGTGTGGTTTTAAAACCAGAGAGTTATGCAATTCAGTATCTATAATTCATATAATATCAGGTTCCAAGCGAATAGCTGGGGTTTGATGTTTAGCTGTTAACTTTTGATCTGGTAATCATTGAACTGCTGGTTTCTCAAGAATGTTCAATTCTTCTTTCAGGTTCTTCCTTCTTCCGAGATGATACTAGGTTGCGGGCTCTTCGTTTTCTGGACCATTTGCTTGTATGATTGTTTACCTCATTATTTTCAAATTCTTGTAACTGGAGTTCCAATAATGAAAATGATATGGCAATGGCTAAACTTAGATTGCTAATTGATCATTTACCTTTTTTTGTAGGAGAGGGACAATATGCAGAAGACTGAGTTTTTAAAGGCTCTATCAGACATGTGGAAAGATTTTGATGCACGTGTCTTGCGGTATAAGGTCTGAATTCTTTTGTTTTTATGTGAAAGTGTTTTCTGCTATATAGCTTTCCATGCATTATCTTGTACTGCTTTCATTGTGAGTTTAAGGGTTAGGATATCCTTATAGTGAAGAAGTCTTGCTTATCCATCTCCCTTTATTGTCATTTGGTTGGAATTTTCTCTATCTGTAAATTTTTCTACTTGGTCCAAGTTCTAAATCTTCTGATAGTGCAACTGAGTATTGCATGTATGTGGTCCTTTCCGAACGCTGCTTACTAAATTTTTACTGGATGTTCTTAATTGATCATAGATGTGTCTTTTCCTACCTAAGTGTTGAAATGTGTTATTGAAAAATTCTTTCAACTTTCGATGATTGCATTTTTCTTGTTTTTCTCGAAAAGCTACTTTCTTCTCGTCATGTTCCCCTGTAACGAATAGTTTCATCACTCCATTGTCTTTAGATAATTTCTTAATCCCAAGTGTTATGTTTGCCTAATTAATTGTTTATTTGCTCTATTGCACCCAGGTTCTGCCACCTCTTTGTGCTGAGCTTCGAAATACTGTGATGCAACCAATGATTTTGCCCATGGTTCTGACAATAGCAGAATCCCAGGTATTTTTCTTTTGACATGCTAGCTATTTATTTTCCTGAAAAATTTGCCTATTTCTTGTTTTTCTGAGAACTACAAATATAGTGTGGTTTAACAGTTTGCCGAAACCTCATGTTGTATGTTGTGCTAATGAACTTACTGTTATCTTTACTCTTTTAGGATAAAAGTGACTTTGAGCTTTCAACATTGCCTGCACTTGTTCCAGTCTTAACATCAGCTTCTGGTGAAACACTTCTTCTTCTTGTAAAGCATGCCGATCTGATTATTCACAAGGTAATTGAAGTTTTCCTTTTCCATACTTCCAAGAATTGTGCCTTTCTAATTTTTGCTAGATATGATACTTAAATCAATTGTCTATTAGAGTAATGAGTATCATAGGATAAATTGCCTGCCTCCACCCTTCAAGTGTTTATCTTTTGTCTTGTGTTTTTTTTAGTATGTTTATAGAAGGTAGTGAAATTATTCATCCTGTGTGAAAAGTTCGGAGTTGGGCTTCTTTTTGAGCTGGTTTGTGTATGTTTAACTACAATAAGGTCTTGTTTTTAAATTTATGAGCTAGAACGTCATGTTTTTAAGTTTAGCTGACTTTTTTCTTGTTATGAGATGTTGATTTTGAATAAAAGGAAATTGAGAAAGGTATATTCATACAACCGGCAATTCATGCAAAGGAATAGAGCATCCGCATATGACATAACATACATGAAAACTGTATAGTAAGGGGCTTATTTTTCTTAGTGATCACATTAGCTGATACAGAACAGATTTGGCATGGCATAACTTTTGGGATAGCCATGTAAGATCAACTATTACCTCATAGGTGTCATGTAGAATGGAGGAGTTTTTTTTCACTGCTGTTGATTATTTACCAATGCATTTTTTGATAATGTGGGTTAGTTATATGTTATCTGCTTAGTTTAACCAGATAAAATACTGTATTGAGGATAATTATGTTACTTTTTTTATACATATGTTTATTCCATCTGTTGCTGTGTAAAAAGATAAATTGATAATTCGGTTTTGTTAAGCAGGCATGAGTGTCTTTTTTTGCATTTATTTATTTTCCTTTCTTGTAGGCTACTCAAGAGCACTTGATATCCCATGTTCTACCAATGCTTGTTCGGGCTTATGATGACACAGATCCTCGTATACAAGAGGAGGTTCTCCGAAGAACAGTTCCCCTTGCAAGACAGCTCGAAATGCAGGTAACTTGACACGCGAATGTGTATCAATCAACAACTAGGTTACTGAGAATATAATCATATGAAACGCGTTTGGAAGTAAAATACAACCTTGTTTGCTCCTGTAAATTGTTTCATGTACTCTGTTACTCTGAACTACAAGGACATCTGTTTGTGGTGATACTGATATTTGATCTACTCTTTTGCTTGGATATCTATTTTGAGGTCCAGTTTGTCAGTAGAATTGCATACGCTGCTGTTGCAAATAATTTAGTCATTCCTCTTACAAGAAGAATTTCGTCTTGGATTATGGAAATTCCATCCAATACGTTAACTGATTGTCTCTATGATCCTTATAACGTGAGCTTTTAAATGCTTTGTAGGTGAAGAATTTCACCTTGGATCACGGAAATTCCATGCAATACGTTATCTGATTGTCTATGCGATCCTTAGAACCTCAGGTTTTATATGCTTTGTAGACCAGGAAAATTATTAATGTGCTTAAGTTTCATTCTTGTAGCTGGTGAAGCAGGCCATCTTGCCCCGGGTTCATGGCTTGGCTCTAAAGACTACTGTTGCTGCGGTATGTGGAAGTCTTACTAAGTCTCTGTGATGATTTTTATGTATAATTTTCAAAATGTTGCAAAGCTGATCCTGCACTGATTTTCTTGAAGAGATGTGCCTATTTTATAACATTAATCCATTATTTAGTGCTCTGCATAAAAATGATTTTTTGAGTCATTTATGTTTATGTCTTCTAGTTAGTCAGATTAATTATGTGGTAGAATAATTTAGCCGTTCTTTTGTTTCTGTGCAAAAACTAGGTGAGAGTGAATGCCCTCCGTTGCTTAGGAGATCTTGTTCCTTCACTCGATAAGCAGGCAATATCAGACATCTTGCAGACGCTTCAGCGCTGTACTGCTGTAGACCGCTCTGCCCCTACTCTTATGTGTACTTTGGGAGTTGCAAATTCAATCTTTAAACAGGTAACTACTGCAAACACTTATGAAATATATACATATATACCCCAGCAAAAGTACCCATTGACAATTGTATGCCTGCAATAGCTGAGTTTCCATGCATGCTTTTCAAAAACTTAATTTGCTCATCTATATTACCTTTAAGTCCCCAAAAGCCCCTCGGTACAAGCTTTTTCTAATAAGTAACCACCTTTTCCTTGTGGATTGGATGATTCCCCAACTTAATGTAAAGGTAGTTTTTCAGAAACTATACATCGAGGGTTTTGTATCAAAATTTAAAATTTTACAAGGTTTGTGCTTTGTACCTTAGTTAGATGATTTTGCATAGATACATATTTTAAAGCCTAAATCTGCTTACGCTTTTGAAACTTTTCACTGAGTTATCCATTTGAACTTATTTGACTTGACTTTTCATTTTCTATTTAACATACTTGGACTGTTACTGAGTTTTCTTTCTGAATGTCTAATAGTATGGCGTAGAATTTGCCGCAGAGCATGTACTTCCCATTATCTTCCCACTTCTTACCGCTCAGCAGTTGAATGTACAGCAATTTGCCAAGTATATGCTCTTCGTCAAGGATATCCTAAGGTATTGCAAGTGTACCAATGTAATCCTTTTTTAATTTCTTTTCTTTGATACACACATTCTGGCTTATATGAACTGATATGACTTCTCTAAGGCTTTGTTTGGATTGCAGAACAAGTTATCCGATGATAAGTTATTCGGCATGAAGATTTTCTTGTGTAATTAGAACATAGGAGTTTGATTTTGCTCCTTGAAAGGTCTGGACATGTATAATTTGGTAGGACAGTATATTTCACTGACGAGATGATTTATCTTATTCTGAAAAAATAACTTGAAAGTTGAATATGCTTTTCCATTTTGATATTTATCTCACTCCTAACTTCTAATCACAAATAGAAAAATCCTGATACCGAATAGCATATTACTTGATATGTTGTTCCGACACGCAAAGAGTCCTAAAACCTTATAAACTTTAGAGAACGGTGAATATGCAACACTCTCCAATGTCTGGTCTTGTGATTATTAATGAGCCAAAAATGTAAATCTTTGTTTTGTTTTTGGAAAGAAAATGGTGGATAAGCCCTATGCTATTCAAACTCAGTAACTTGTAAAATGCAATGTGAGACAAGCAATTACTCTAAGCTGTTACAATATGGTGTGTTATAACTTATAAGTATCTCATATTCAGCATTTTCTCTTCTTGCAGAAAGATTGAAGAAAAGCGAGGAGTGACAGTAACTGAAACCGGAACCCCTGAAGTCCGAGTATCACCTCCGTTAACCAACGGGCTTCATTCCGAACCAGCCAAAAGACCGACCCAGAATCCATCGACAAGGTCGGGCCCATCATGGGACGAAGACTGGGGCCCGACTACAAAGAAAAGTGCCACCCCTTCACTCCCTCTTAACTCCACAACGCAGACCAATCAGTCATTAGTAGCAGTTCCACAGCCCACCTCAGTTGCAACTCCGTCGTTTCAGTCTCTTTCATCCACTCCCAGCCAAGCAGCTTCCACTACGTGTGCTGCTGTAGACATCGAGTGGCCCCCTGCAAGTGCTCCCGGCAACGTACATATGCGATTAAATGCCAATGAGGAGCAGAACTCTTCAAGCAATAGTGCATTCAATGATTTGGATCCTTTCGCCAACTGGCCACCTAAGACAAACAATCCATCTACTAATTTTGGGTTTGGGGTTAAGCCAAATCATCAAAGCACCGCAAATTCATTATCCACAATGAGTGGCACTTTTGGTCTCACCAGCCTATCGAAACAAGAAAATTTTAGCGGCCCAGGCTCAAATCTTCTACGGCCCTCAAATTACGGGAATTCAGGTTTAGCCCTTGGAAATTCGAATTTATCTTCAACGGGCATGGTGTCCGCCAATTCTAATAGTTCCAGTCATGGAAAAACAACATCAGACCTCGGATCCATATTTTCCTCGAAGAACAGCACCCAACCCACTCCTAGACTTGCCCCACCTCCCCATTCAGCTGTCGCGAAGCCGCGCAGTAGAATCCAAGGTCAATCTGGGATGTCAAGACTATCGCGGGCTTCTCAATCCAAAGCATCATCAGAGCAGCCACCTATTTTAGATTTGCTGCAATGAAAAGGCACTTTTCAGTCCACCTGTTCTTTTCTTATACGGTGGGTGCACCCTCAATTTCAAAACCATCAGCTGGGGATGCTGGGAAATTTTTGCCCCAGAGGGTGCTGTAACAAAATCCCCAATCGCAAATTAATATACACGTCGATTCAACAAGGTAATATATATTCTTTGGGATCTTTTGAGAGGTTAGAGAGAATAAGGTTTGTGTAGAGCACTATGTAGTATGAACCTTTCTTCATTTGGTTTTTGGGTAAAGGTTTGTATTTAGTGAGGGTTTTTAGTTTATCGCTCTGTAGATCTTGATGTTGCATGCACAGATCAAAACAAGAACAGAAATGGTTCCTGAGTAGAAGAGAAATTGCTTGTGTTTGACACTTCAGAGAGAAGTGGAAGCTTCTCATGGTTGATGCATCCCTATAAAACAGGATTAATATTAAGCTCATAGTTAGTTTTACTAGTTATGTAAAGCTTGTTGCCTTTATGCCTTGTGATTTATTCCTTGGTACTTTGGTAGGTAGTATCACAACTTTGTTAAGGTGGAAAAAGACTGTCTTGTCCTTGATTAAGGCCTAATTGGGGATTGCGCTTTCAAAAAGCATCCGATTTTATGCTTTAGAATCTTTAATCGAATGTGTTTTTAATTTTTTCTTCTTTAATATTATAAAATAAAATTCGGCTGGAAATTGTTTGCTTCTTTATTGGAATAATTCTTGTAGTTTTATGATATCGGAGGAGAAAAAAAATTAGTTCAAAATACGAAAGCATGTGTTTTTGACCACTACAGTATCAAACCACGCCTAAATGTTTGCAGGGACGCAGAAACCTCACATGTTGAGAGAGAGAGAGAGAGAGAGAGAGAGAGAGAGAGAGAATTGGCATTAAAGGGCATTGTGAATTCTAATAAGTAGCTAATCACTGATTTTAATCTGCTACGTTCATCTACCATAGTGTTTTCTGAATCCAATTTATATGCTAGCACTCACATATTTCCCTAACAAGAATGAATGAAAATTACATCAAATAATAATAGAACTGCTGCATTCTAAATACTTTTTCTATTCAAGTTGAATTAAGGGAGGTTTATATGTACAGAGTTTGACTTAAACTAATTAATCAAATAATGTTTGCAATTGAAGAACTAATCAACAAGAAGATTCTACTTCCTTAAAAATAAAAAAAAAAGATATGAAAACAAAAAAAAAGAAAAATTATTTTGCGAGCTTGATCTCCTAAATGCTTCTTCAGTAGAGTTTTCATTGCTCTCAAACCTCGAGGAAAAATTATTTTCTAGACCTTGTCCACCTCATTAACAAAGTATACTCTATGTTGTTTTCAATGTTGGTAGCTTAATTATAACCAATAATATAATTGCTCATCCTGAAATAGTCTCCTCTTTTTTTCTGTTTTTTTTTTTGGGTAGGGGATTGGGACCTTTCACCTTCTAGGTTTTTATAATTAAGCGATTTCAAACAATATTTTTTAGAATTTTATCAAGTTTATTAGTAATTTTACCAAAATTTAAATTTAACAACTTTTAACTAATGAGAGCCATTAAATTTGATAGATTTTTTTAACTTAACAAAGTATAAAAATATAAATAAAAAATTAGTCGTTGAGAAAATCTCAATCAAAATAAAAAAGTTGAGGGGGCCATTTTTGGTTAACTAATATAAACGGCATGTAAGAAGAGACTTTAAATTAGAGAAACGTTATCTGCTTGTAAATATTACACTTCTATTCAATTCAAAGGCCTGCAAGGCCGCAAGGCTTCACAAGTCTTATCAAATTTTTTTTTTTTTAATGCAAACAAATTAAACAGATGTTATGAATTCTTAGATGGTTGAATTTAGAGTTAACCGATACTAATTTTTTAAAAAATATAGGAAAAATAAAATGAGTAATTTATAGCTAGGATTAAAAACTTATTTTTTATTATTGATTTCAGCGAATCTAAGAAGATAAGTAATTTCTTTAAAAAATTTCTTCCAAATTTTTCTTTTCTCTCGTTCTAACTATCCATCAAAATTAATGAATAATTAGAAGCTTACGAATATAAGAACTATTGTGCTCCTAATAACACAATAATCCTATTATATATAATATAACTTTATATTTCACTTAATTATTTTATAAACAAAATTAGAATACTTTTGATAGAAATGTATATATATATATAAGGGAAAACTTCAAAAACCCCCTCTGTGGTTTCGCACTTTCTCACTTTAGTACTCTGTGGTTTAAAATGTATCAATTGCTCCCCTGTGATTTTGTTTTTATTTTTTCGATCGGCTGCTTTTTTCTTAATATTTTATTAAATTATATACAAAAAACTTCAAATACCCATCTAGATTTATCGAATATTTACTTTAACACCTTTTAATTTTAACTTTGTCACTGATTTAAGAAAAAAAAAATAAAATTGATAATAAAAAGAGAAAAACGAAACCACAGGCAGGTAAATTGATATACTTTAAACCACAGTGTATTAAAGTGAGAAAGTGCGAAACTAAATGGGAGGTTTTTGAAGTTTTCCATATATATATATATGGAAATTTGATTTCTAGAAGTTTTAAATGCTGTAAATAATGTTTAACGGTGTGGATCGTCGATTCGAAAGCTCTATCATCAAAAACAACTTATGAGTACGAGGGCGATCGTACTCATAATAGTATAGTAGCCGGACCCATATATAGGCCATAGCTACTATACTATTATGAGTATTGGAGCCTTCGTACTCATAAGTTGTTTTCGATAATAGAACTTTCGAATCGACGATCCACTCCGTTAAATATGATCTAGAGTATTTGAAACTTTTAGAAAATAAATTTCGTAAATTTTCGAAATCATAATAAAGTCCATCAAGTGGGCATAAAATAAACGGTCAAAATCGAACGATGTTCTAAAAAAGGATGATTGGATCCTTCAATTCAAGATCGGAGTTATTGATCTTTATCTATGTAGTGAATAGAATTTTCTATCAAAAATTCAACAAATTCTGATTCTTTTACACCGTTAAACTAGCAAGTATCCCATACCGGCCGTTAAAAATTATCAAAATTTGTGACCTCTTGATCGTAAGGTAAATGATGTCAAAAAATTATAAAATTTGATTTCTAGAAATTTTAAATGCTGTAAATAACGTTTAGCGGTGTGGATCGTCGATTCGAAAGCTCTATCATCGAAAACAACTTATGAGTACGAGGGCGATCGTACTCATAATAGTATAGTAGCCGGACCCTATATATATATATATATATATATATATATATATATATATATATATAGAGGCCATGGCTACTATACTATTATGAGTATTGGAGCCCTCGTACTCATAAGTTGTTTTCAATGATGGAGCTTCCGAATCGACGATCCACTTCGTTAAATATGATCTAGAGTATTTGAAACTTCTAGAAAATAAATTCCGTAAATTTTCGAAATCATAATAAAGTCCATCAAGTGGGCATAAAATGAACGGTCAAAATCGAACGACGTCCTTAAAAAAGGATGATCGGATCCTTCAATTTAAGATCGGAGTTATTGATCTTTATCTATGTAGTGAATAGAAATTTTTATCAAAATTTCAACAAATTTCGATTTTTTTACACCGTTAAACTAGCAAGTATCCCATACCGGCCGTTAAAAATTGTCAAATTTATGACCTCTTGATCGTAAGGTAAATGATGTCGAAAAATTATAAAATTTGATTTATAGAAGTTTTAAATGTTGTAATTAACGTTTTACAGTGTGGATCGTCGATTCGGAAGTTCTATCATCGAAAACAACTTATGAGTACGAGGGCGATCGTACTCATAATAGTATGATCTAACGGGTGAAAATGATTAATGAAACAAATCTAAGGGCCAAAAATTTATGAGTATAAGGGAGCCAATACTCATAAAAGTATAGTAGCCGGACTCTATATAGGCTGGGGCTACTATACTCTTATGAGTATAGACTTCCTTGTACTCTTAAATTTTTAACCGTTAATTGATGGGATGTGTGGTTAGGATAACGGTGGTCTCCACCTAAAATGACAGTGGTTCCCTAGGGTTTAGTCGGTAGTTGGTTGAATAGTATGATCTAACGGGTGAAAATGATTAATGAAACAAATCTAAGGGCCAAAAACTTATGAGTATAAGGGAGCCAATACTCATAAAAGTATAGTAGCCGGACTCTATATATATATATATATAAAATACTTCCTACTTTGTAGTTTTGGATGTCTTGAATTTAGGGTATGTTTGGTTCACCTATTAGACTATGGAATCGGAATGGAATTCATTGATTCCGATTGTTGCCGTTTGTTTTATAGGAATGGGATTCCGATTTCCATTCCACTTCGGAATGGGAATTGCCAAATCCATTTATGATCCAATCCGGCTTTGAATCCCGAATTGGTTCATTCCAAAGTAAACTATTCAAAATTCTTTTTCATCAACACTTACCACCTCATCCTTCATCACTTTTCTCTCTCTTAATCAAAACCCTCTTTAAAAAATTTTAAATTTTCATTTCAATTTCCATTCCAATAATGAACCAAATATTTTTGGATGGTTCGTCATTCCATTTTCCATTTCAAAACAATTCCATTCCATTTTTCATTTCTATTTCAATCATGAACCAAACATGTCCTTAATGGGATTGTTGGAATAATAAATAATCCAAATGCTAAAAAGCAGAAAGCAACTACTATTGATAGTAATATAGATGAATCTTTATTTTATAATTTTAATGTTTTTTTGGCCTAAAAACTGTTGTTAAACACCGGTAAATTAATATTTTTCACAAACTCTATGACGATATAATATAGCATTTTGCCACCATATATAAATTATACTTTGCCACCCGTAACAAAAGTATAAATTAGTTGAGTGTGCTTGAACATCCACACTCACACGAAACTTGAATACAATATTAAGTGATGTCACCAACCGTCTCTAAAGGGCTTTTTTTGCAAATAGCCCCCTTACAAAAATTTTTTTTAAAATTGATCTCGTCAAAAATTTATTTACAAAAATGGTCCTGGTCTCGCCACGCAAGCGCCACGCGGGCGGGACTGGGCCAGATGGTTAAGTTGAACACGGTGAATCATTCACCGTGTTCAATACAAAGTTTTTGTATTGGACACGGTGAATGTCCAATACAAAATAGCTAAGGTCGAAATATTTGTATTGGACACGGTGAATGGTTCACCGTGTCTAATACAAATACCTCCAACTTAGTCATTGTTGGGGTATTTGTATTGGACACGGTGAACCATTCACCGTGTCCAATATTGAACACGGTGAATGGTTCACCGTGTTCAACTTAAACATTTGGGCCCGCCCTGCCTGCGTGGCGCTGACGTGGCGCTGGCGTGGCAGGGGCATGGCCATTTTTGCAAATAATTTTTGGACGGGACTATTTTTGCAAATAAAATTTATCAGGAGGCTATTTACAAAAAAAGCCCGTCTCTAAATTAAATGGCAAAGAACTTGATAATTCGTATTTGAGATTTTAAATTCCAAATTCTAATTAATTTATATTTTCAGCTAATTTTTTTTTTTAAAATTAAATAAAATGGATAGCAATGCTGCTTTCTCTCTCAAAAAAAGAAAAAATTAAGTGATACCGTTAAGAGGTGTGACTTTTGTTAAGAGGCGCTCGATCTTTTGAAAGCATATATCTAAATCTCTATTTTAAGTGGATTTAAATTCAATATTTACATCCGCCATTTGATAATTATTTTTTTCATTAAATTACAGAGAATTTTTCTATAAATATTTATTTTTTTACTTTTTTTTTTATGATTTTCAAAAATCTATATTTTGCCTTCTTTAAGTTTCAAAAATATTTCACAGGAGTACGACGTTAATCGAGAGGGTAAAATGACAAAAAAATGAATGAAATAATAATGAAACCTTGACGGAGGAGGACTAATGCAATAATTTAAAATGTTGAGAGAGTAAAATATAAATTTTTGAAAGTTAGGGAGGAAAAAGTAAAAAAAGAAAGTATTTATACGGATGTTTTATATAATTTAGCCATATTTTTGTCTATTATATTATTATTTTTTATTACATTTCTTTTGCATATCGATTTATCTAATATATTTACTATGCATGAGAGCATCGGTGTTACTGTCCATTAGGTTTCCGTCACTATTCCGATTTTTTCTTATAATTAAGATAAAAAAATATCTGGAAAAATAAAAAAATATATTAGAATGAGTTTTTACTAAAGTTTTATGTATTCTAGCCGAAAAAGAAAAAGGTACCTAAAAATACCAACCAACTACTCTTTGTTAATGCCATTTCCTTTTAAATATAGAGAAATACTTCAATACACCAGGTAAATTAAATCTAACTGTTCATATTTGAGGGGTGAGATTGACTTTTACATAATAGTTACCTGCTCAACAGGTTACCATTCGTAAGGGTAATATGGGAAAACAAATAAAAGCTAATTACTAAATTTGATTAACCCTACACAAATATTTGTTTCCTTATTTAATTTTGTTACTTACCAAATTAGAAAATGCTAAATTGATAAATAATAAATCTTTATTTAAACTTTATAATTGTGTATATTAAATTCAATTTTAATTTTAATTTTAATTTTTAGAACGAAAAAATTTATGTTTAAATGAATAGTATATTTCAATTCAAATGGTTAATTTGATATTAAATGACACGAAATTTTAAATATATTAACTTATTTTAAATTGTAAATTATTTTGTATTTATAAACATAACTTTTATTATTTATTTAAATTAAAGGCTTCTATTTTTAAAATTAAATTTAAATTGTTCATTCGATAGTAAAAACAACATTAAAATTCAAAAATATTGATTAAAATTAAAATTAAAATTTAGATTTAGTTTATATTATAGTTAAAAAAATAAATTTTGTTAACTATTTAAACTAAACGATTCCATGTTTGAAAATTAACTTTAAATTATAAATCTAAATTTAATTTTAGCTATTATAATTTCAAATTATCTTTAAAAAAGTGTTTAGCTTGTTTAAATTACAAATTAAGTTCATTTAACTTGGACATGGATTTCTCTATCAACAAAAAAAACCAAAAAGGAAAAATAGCTTCGAAGAAAATATCTGTGGGTGAAAAGTTTCTAAAATAAAATGGAATATCTTACCAAATTACTAGAAGGGCATTATGGGAATAAAAATAGAAATTTACAAAAGAGCCCTTCATGCTCATTTTATATATGAGGAAATAATTTACCCTTGGTAGGAAGGTGACTGGTATCTATGACTACAAAAGCCAGTCACCTTCTTAACTAAAAGACATCTCCACCGTTCATTTTAAAAAATTTAAGGGCCGAGATCTTTTTGGTGCATAGGAGCATTGCTCATAAGAAGAAAGATTATTGCCTACACCAGACGTGTTCACTTAATGATGATATATCGATTTGTTTATGACCTCTTTATCCTTCTACATTTTTTTTTTTTCTGATCATCAAAAAGTCAATAAATAAACTTATAAACACATCTAGCTCTACTTTTCATCCAACAGGGGTAAGTAAAACTATATTTCCTAGAATTTTGGGTGCAACTAAGTCAAAAGAAGCATGAGAAATTTTAAAAAAAGAGTTCTAAGGCTCCGACAAAATCATCATAAGCTTCAATTGTTACGGCAGAATTTGATAATCTAGCCATGAAAGATAATGAAAATATAAAAGATTTTTGCTCTAGAGAGTTGCCGGAATCATAAATCAAATAAGAAGTTATGGAGATACAATTGAAGAGAAAAATATAGTTGAGAAAATTTTAAGAAGTTTACTACCTAAATTTGATCATAATGTTGCTGCAATCGAAGAATCGAAAGATTTATCTATATTTACTTTGCATGAACTGAGCAGGTTTACATATCAAAATATGGAGCAAGCAATTCAATCCAAACTAAAAATCCAAGAGAGGAAAGCAACAAGTATGGAGCCAAATGGCAAAGATAGAAGACAGTTCCAAAGGAGAAATCAAGATAATTGGTCTCGTGGCAAAGGTAAAGGCCGAAATGGACAACTAACTCAAAGAAATGGTAACTTCAATTCCCAATATTTTATTTGCAAAAAATCTGGACATGAATCTAAAAATTATCATTTTCGATGCAAAAGATGTAAGATTCCAAACCATTCTGAAGGAGACTGTTGGTTTAAGGATAAGAAAGATAAAAATGAAGCTAATTTTTCTAAAGAAGATAACGGTGAACAATTATTTTTACTCTTGCATGAATGCTCAACAAGAATTGAATCACAAGAAACTTGGTATTTGGATAGTGGTTGCAGCAATCATATGACAGGGAATCGAGACTTCTTCATTGATCTACATCAAGATTCATCTTCTCAAAGCTTGGTAATGGCAAGTTACAACAGATTGAGGGCAGGGCTCATAGCTGTCTACACAAAAGGAGGTATGAAAAGGTTAATTCATGATGTTCTCTATGTTCCAGGCTTAACTCAAAATTTACTAAGTGTTGGGCAGTTATTGCAAAATGGATATACAGTTATATTTGAAAAAGGTGAATGCAAAATTTTTGATAAAAATAAGAAAGCATTAGTAGCAAATGTTAAGATGACCCCAAATAAAGTTTTTCCTCTGAACATGCCAACCAAGCAAAATATTGCATTAAAAAGTGAAAAAGTTGATGAATCATATTTGTGGCACTTGAGATATGGCCACTTAAACTTTAAAGGACTTCATCTATTAAAAGAGAAGAACATGGTTTTCGGTCTTCCGTCAATAAATAAAGTGGACCAAATTTGTGTAGGATGTGTTTACAGAAAGTTACATCACCTTCCATTTACTAAAACATCTTGGAGAGCAAAGGCTCCGCTCGAACTAGTTCATGCAGATATTTGTGGCCCTACAAGAGCTCCTCCTTTTAATCAAAAGAGATGTTTTCTTCTCTTTGTGGATGATTACAGTAGAATGATGTGGGTATATTTTCTTGAGCAAAAATCAGAAGCTTTTTCTATCTTTATTCAATTCAAAGCATATGTTGAAAAACAAAGCGGCCACCAAATAAAGATATTAAGAACAGATCGTGGAGGTGAATTTACTTCTCATTCATTCAACAACTACTGCAAGGAGAATGGAATTAAAAGGCAACTTACTGTTCGACATACACCACAGCAAAATGGTGTAGTAGAACGCAAAAATCGAACTATAGTAGAAATGGCTCGAAGCATGATGAAAGGAAAAGGACTACCAAATCAATTTTGGGCTGAAGCAGTCAATACTGCAGTTTTTATTCTTAATCGATCTCCTACAAAAGCTGTTCAAAACAAAACACCTTACGAGGCTTGGCATGGACAAAAACCTCAGGTAAAAAATCTAAAAATTTTTGGGTGTATTGCTTATGCTCTCATTCCATCACAATATAGAGAAAAATTTGATGAGAAGGGTGAAAAATATGTTTTCATCGGATATAGTGAAGAATCTAAAGCTTATCGTCTTCTTAATCCAAAAAACAATCAACTTGTTGTTTCTCGAGATGTACTCTTTGATGAGTTAGCAGCATGGAATTGGAATGAAAGCNACATGGACCCCAATGGTTTTGATGTTCTCCTCCAAAAATATCACCATTGGATTTTGGGCCACTAAAGGGGGTTGCTTCCTTTTCATAAATGTTCATCAGCCCCTTACCCCTCTGATGCTCGTCTTCTGCGTTCTATTCAAGTGCGTCCTTTGAAGGAGTCGTCCCCTATTATATTGCCCCACTGCTACTGTTACATGTAATATACATTTCGTTCCACATTAGCATTACAAGCTGCGAAATACAGTGACCGTACGCAAATCAAGGGATGAACGGTAAGCGTACGCAATCAAGGATGAACAGCAGGTGGCTGTACAGGCTAAGGTATGTAACACCCACAAAAAAAAAAAAAAGAAAAAAAAGAGAAAAGGAAGCCGAACAATTACTAGTTGATTTGATTTATTGAACAGTTTTTCTGTTTAAGAGTATGCGTGGCAGTCGCAACACACAATATTATTATACAGTCAAAAATTAATAATAATAAATCCACGAAAATATCACTGCTGAATTTCAAATTTTCATTTTATATAACTCGATAAGAAAGCCGCTAGAAGATAGAGATCCCTCAATTACCAGGACAAAACAAAAGAAAAGGTAACAGCCGAGCACAGAGAAGCGAGAAATGCAAGCGTTTGGTTCTTGCTGGATAACCAACGTTTCTTGTTGGCTTCCATGCACGACCTGTTTCATGCTGTTACGAACTCAAATACGGCGCAATTAACTTGCAATATTACTCTCACTCTGCACGATGTGGAGTTCTCTCATTCGCCGACAAGTGAATTAAGAGAGCCCCAGTTCGAGATTACGGAACACCCCTCGTTCGCCTGCGTAAAAAGAATCAACATATCCTCTTTTATGTAGCTACTTTGGTGCTACCCGAATCACGGTAATCACTTATCAATCTTATGTCCCCATCGTATCTCTTGATGTGCCTTTTTATGATTCTCTGTTATGATTATTGATCTTTTCCTTTCCTTCACTATTTTGATATCTTCTGCTACTTCAAAAGTATACCTTTTATTGGTGATGGTATTGTCTCAAAACCAACGTGGTAAAATCAGCCAATCATAGTACAACAAGTATGCAGCCGATCCACTAATAAGCATTATACAAATAGAAAAGCCTTTATTTAAACATATCTTACTTTGACTGACCACTCTTCAACATAATTAATGCAAATTAATAACACATACACACCAATAGTTAAGTTCTCCTTTATATGTTCAATTGCTATCTGTCCTGTCCATTAATGGTACATGCAAGCATTTTCTAGGTGAACATCTTCAGCCCAAATTCTTAATGGGCTAACTACTTTACCTAGTGCTTTGAATTTAGAGACCATGTCATTCAGCACCACTACGGAATATTAATCTTAAATGCTTCGAATTTTGAAAACTGTTTAATTTAAAATCCACTGATGAGGCAGAGTGGTTCGAATTTGGAGCACAAATACTACTCGCTCGCTTGTACTTGTGGTTGAAATCTCTCTCTCTCTCTCTCTCTCTCTCTATATATATATATATATATATATTACTCTATATGAATTCTCAATAATTTTGCCACGTGACAAGTTTTTTTCCACCCTCACTAATCTTTTTTCTAAATTGATTTTTACTCTTGGCTTTTCCACTCCCCTCCTCTTATTCAATGATATGTAATCAATGTGCTTTTTAATTTATACGTTTTCTCTTCAAAATTATTTTTTTTGAATTGATTTTTATTCTTGGCTTTTCTCCTCCCCTCCTCTCTATTCAATGACATGTAATCAATATGCTTTTTAATTTATACGTTTCCTCTTCAAAATTAATCCTTTCTTCTCCCACAAACAATTCCTTACATGCAAAATTAAAAAATGAGAAGATGAATAGTTACTACTTTTAGATCTAGAGATTGAGAAAGAGCAAGGGAGTCTTCCAAGTCCTAATCCGTGCCAATCCGACTCGACCCGAACCCCCTCTCCGAATCAAAAGAGTGTTTATAGGGTTTCTATCAATGTCGATCTCTTCGGATTTATAGAAAAAGAAGGTAATCGAACGATTTTTTCAATAGAGGAAGCTAATTGGAGAGCAATAATGGACGGTTCGAGGGGTAGGTTTGGAAAACGAAAATTCTAAACCTAATTTTTTCTTTTCTTTATTTTAATCTCGAATTCTTACTACGTATTCATTTAGAATTTAATTTATTTGCATTATTTTTGTATTGTAATTGTATCAATCAAGGATTTGATTTATATGCATTATTTTGATTATTTTAGAGGTTATTTTTTATTTCATAATTGATGTGGCAGTTTTGGCCTGCAACTTTTGATTATTCCATGCCCAAAAGGGTGCAAAATCCTGCAAATTTTCATCAGATTTTCATCACCATCGTCGTCATCATCGCAACATTATTATCTCCATCTTCATACAACTTTTGTAGGGTTTTTTTTTTAATGTTGATTCTGGACAATTATCGATTTTCAATGACCATATTGGTTAGTTCAATTCATACGTTTTCCTACCCAAAAAATAAAACACACTTGAATTTTTATTTTCCAAACTTCTTTCTTCTTACTCTTCAATATTTTTTAATTTTTTTTCTATTATTTATCTGCGGCATCGCGCGGGTTACTATACTAGTATAGTTTAATTAGGGTGCTTCTGAAAGTATGAAGCAGCTGATTCTTCCAAGTTTTTTACCTTTTGAGTCAATCTATTTGATTATTTCTAACCCTTTTATTAATATTATTTTCCTAAGGGGACCACTCAAGCATAGGGCAGGTATCAACATCATTCCAACTGTACAGTCCTTGATCAAAACACTAAAAAGTCGGAAGTGCCAACTTCTTTATACTTATGAAATTAAAGCATGGTACCTGGAAAACACACAGTGTATATATATATATATATATATATATATATATATATATATATAGTCCGACTATTGTACTCCTATGAGTACGATCGCCCTCGTACTCATAAGTTGTTTTCGATGATAGAGCTTTCGAATCGACGATCCACACCGTTAAACGTTATCTAGAGTATTTGAAACATCTAGAAATCAAATTTCATAATTTTTCGACATCATTTACCTTAAGATCAAAAGCTCACAAAATTAACAATTTTTAACGGTCGGTATGGAATACTTGCTAGTTTAACGGTGCAAAAAAATCCGAATAGGTTGAATTTTTGATAGAAAATTCTATTCACTACCTAGATAAAGATTAATAACTCCGATCTTAAATTGAAGGATCCGATCATCCATTTTTAAGACATTGTTCGATTTAGACCATTCATTTTATGCCCGCTTGATGGACTTTATTATGATTTCGAAAAATTACGAAATTTATTTTCTAGAAGTTTCAAATACTCTAGATGATATTTAACAGAGTGGATCGTCGATTTGAAAGCTCCATCATCGAAAACAACTTATGAGTACGAAGGGCCCAATACTCATAATAGTATAGTAGCCCTACTATATATATATATATATATATATATATATATATATGAAAGGGAGGTCCACCGTGGACCTCCCTCTCATGCGGTCCACGAGGCCGAAGAGGCCTCTTGTACGGCACGGGATCAACACCCTCTCCGCTTCCAACAACGCCGCGCCATTTCTTTCTGTTACTGCTCACCTGAGCAGATCCAACGCCCTCGAGCGAGACGGGAGTCACGGGATCCGCCGCCGCGGCCCTCTTGCTCCCGGCGCCGGCCAGGGCGGCAGAGGAGGAGGAGGACGATGACGACACGAACGAGTTCGGCGACAAGAGCGGCGACGAGAGCGGCAACGACGCTGCCGTTTTTTTGTGCGAATAATTCGCGAATCGCGATTAATTCGCGAATAATTATTTTTTGACGAAAAAACACGTTTTTTTCCGAATTTTTCAGAAAAATACGAAAACGGCCAAAGAGTTTTATAAAGCATACTACACATTTGATTGTGAAATATCAATTGCTTATTGAACCTTATGAATCACGTGAAAGTAGGATACTCCAAATTCGGAGGTCAAAGAGTTTTATAAAGCATTCTTGGTGGAAAAAAAAAAATGAGGGAAAAATTCCACTGAACTTTTTTGTTTTTGTATTCTTCAGTTATTTTATTATAAATTTTATATAAAAATTACGTATGTATGCGTTAAATCTTAGATTTATTCAATAAAATATAGGTTTATAAAAAAATTTAAAATGAGTGTGAAATTTTAGTTGCATATTTACCAATTCTAATAAATATCCATATGTGCTTATTAGTCTATATTATTATTTGAATAATATTCTGATATAAATATCCGATTTATAAATCTATTTTTAACGAATATGATAATAAAAATTTAATATTCAACGCTTATTTGTATATGAATTTATATGCAAAATAAAAGTACTGTTACAAATATGATTTCGTTGAATAGTTGTTCATAACCCACTTGTTTTCATCTAAATGTACTGCCTGAAGCACATATGCTAAGGGGCATTGGTTCTCCATAAAACGAATTGAAAAATTATTTTCAATATGAAAAATATTTTTTTATTTATTTGATTTGACATAAAAAATATTTTTTTTGTAAAAATATTTTTTTTGTAAAAATATTTTTATGAATTTAGAGAAAAATTAAAGTTCTTGTTTTTCACTGTCTTACGGTAGAAAAATGATAACTTAAGCTGCTCAAAATTTTTTATTTTTTTTTTCACAAACCAAACGAATATGAATTTTTTTTTTTCAACCAAACAAATATTGATGAAAAATTATATATATATATATATATATATATATATATATATAGAGANGCTACCAGTTTTTTAGCCTTTGGATCAACTCTTTTCATCATTCCTAACCATTGGATTAAATACTATAACCCAGTGGGGACCACTCAACCCTAGGGCGACCACTTAACTCTAACTGACTAATATCATTCTAGCCCTATAAGTTTTCATCCAAGGGTTAAAAACTTGATAGCAAAAAGAGCGTTTTACTATTAATAGTATTCCAGCCTAATTCTATATATATATAGAGAGAGAGAGAGTTGGACTGGGCTACTATTAGTAGCAAAATCTCATTGTTGCTACCAGTTTTTTAGCCTTTGGATCAACTTCTTTCATTATTTCTAACCATTGAATTAAATACTATAACCCAGTGGGGACCACTCAACCCTAGGGGGACAACTCAACTATAACTGACTAATATCATCCCGGCCCTACAATTTTTCATCCAAGGGTTAAAAACTTGATAACAAAAAGAGCGTTTTACTATTAATAGTATTCCATCCTAATTCTATATATATATATATATATATAGAGTGCGGCTAGGGTGCTTTTGGAAGCACGGAGCGCTCCGTGCTTCCACTTTGTTTTCGATGTTCGGACTTTCGAATCGACGATCGGCTCCGTTAGACTTGATCTAGAGTATTTGAAGTATCTAGAAAATAAATTTTGCGATTTTTCGATATCATTTGCCTAGTGATCGAAGTGGCTCAAAATCAACGGCTGAAAATAAAAATCTCACAAAATATGATGATATGACATTAAAATTTTAGATCGAAGTTATTGATCTTGTTTTATATGGTATAAAGAATTTTCTATCAAAATTTCACGTGATTTGGATATTTCTACACCGTTAAACTTGCAACCGGCTCACCACGGCCGTTAAAATTATTGATTTT
>NC_033621.1:21804184-21866761 GCF_001540865.1 Ananas comosus | reverse complement strand
AAACTGGTCTATTTAAAGTATTAAGTTTGTGTCTTTCTTGAAAATTTATATTCCATCGACTTTAATATCACCCCTGATTTTTAAAAAACAAAAATTTAAAATTAAAAATTCTGAGTGGTTTACATATTCTTGATCACATTCAACCATTTTAAATCTTAATTTTAAAATACTTAATGTTTGAATTTGTCAATACTGATCGATGAAGGAGCATTATTAGATATGATTTAGAATATTTGAATTATTCTGAAAATTAAATTTATTAATTAAAATTTATTTTGAATTGCATCAGGCAGCATCGAAATAGGCAGTTCAAATTAAATTTGGAATTTTTTGCCAGGTTTCTTCTAAGGTTTGACTTCTATTGTCATGTTTCATAATAATATGCACAATTTGGGGATGTTCGTTCTTTGAAAAATATAAAAAAAAAAGTTAAAGAATTTTTTTTGATTTTTTTTTTTTTTGTTTTAGTTTGTCCGGTTCTAAAAAAACTAGCTTTTTGAAAATTTTATAGAAGCTAGCGTTTCGCTTTCCTAAAAAATTCGAAAACCGAAAATATTAATTTTCATAAATTTTGATTTTTTTTTCAAAAAAAATAATTTGTTTGAAACTACACGGATATATACAGCAACTGAAAAAATAAAAGAAAAAACTTCAAATACCATCCTGTGGTTCACATTTTTTTAACTGTGGTTTAAAGTGTATCAATTTAGTACCCTGTGTTTTATTTTCTCTTATTATTTGATCCACTAATTTTTTTTTCGTTAAATCAATTACAAAGTTAAAACTAAAAGATACAAAGTGAATATTCGATAAACTAAGTGGTATCCTGAAGTTTTTATATATAATGTAACGAAATATTAACGGAGAAGTTGACGAAAAGAAAAAAATAAAACCACAATGATATTAACTTAACACTTTAAACCACAGGTATCTTAGTGAGAAAGTGCGAAACCACATAGATGATATTTGAAGTTTACCCAAAAAAAAAGAACTATTTTTTAAAAAAAAATTTCTCAAGATTCTTTTCTTCCTTTTCACGACGAACCAAACACTCCCAAAACTTCTATGAGGAGCTCTCAAATGACGCCAGAGGCCCCCTGATCAGGGACGCGCGCTAGGACCCGATCACTGAGGGGACCAAAATACATGCAAATCAAAATTTTAACAAATAAAGAAGATTTATCCAATCAAACTTTGATGGAGAAATAAATATTATTTATATTATTTCACACACAAATAATTTTAAAATTTACTAATTTAATAATAATTCAGTCAATGATTTAATATATTTAATTTTAGTAAATACAATTGTACAATTAGTTGACAAAATTATTAACTTTAATATAATCTTTAATTAGATTAAAATAAAAAGATTATCTAAAATAATTAGAAGTTATGAAGGTTTAAATAAAAAATAAAAAATTCAGAGTTGAGGCGCCAAAATTTTTTTAAAAATAGGTCAGTCAATATATTTTTGCAATTAAATAAAAATATATTATCTAAATTTTTTATATTGAAGGACTATTACGCAAATTATTGAAAAGTCTGAGGGGCCATAGCTCCTCTCAGCCTCATGGCTCCGCCCTCGCCCTTGACATCCTAGCTACGTATAATTTTGCCTACATCTAATAATTTACTATTTTTAATAATTAAAAATTAAAATATTAAAAACTTCAAGAAAAAAAAAAAATAATTTAGAATAAAATAAAAATGATACTTGTACAGATCAGAACGTCCAAGGAGGCTTCATATCTCACCATTAACACTTTCATCCTTCCCTCGCAAACTTTTTCTCTCTCTCTCCCCCTCTCACGGTCCTAAGTTTTTCCCCAAGTTTGGCCTGCAGGTAGGCATAAGGTATTTTGACGTTATGACTACTATGAAAGGAGAGGAGTAGAATGAAGGGCGTGTTTGGCTCGCTCTTTTCACCCTGAAATCGAAATTGGAATGGATGAATTCGTTTTGTGGTGTTTAATACCGGCGAGTTCCATTCCGATTCCGATTTTCAAGTGAAAGGGAAATTCCTTAATCACCTCTTTTCTTAATTCGGTCTAGAAAAGTCGTATGGAAATTGAATCCGGATAGAATGAATATTTATTCGGATTAAATATATTTTTTCAAACTTTTTAATTAAAATAAGTGAGTTAAAAATTTAAAAATTAAATATATAATTTAAATTTTAATTTGAACTAAATTAAAATTAAAAATTGAATCAAGTATTTCGAATCTAACCTATGAATTTGAATTAAATTAAATTTTAAAACTTATATAAAGTTTTATTCGAATTTTTATTTCAAACTTAATTAAATTTATAGATCAAATCAAAATTAAATTATAATTATATTTAAGTTTGAATTTAATAAAATCAAATTTAGTTCATATTTTGAATTATCCACTCAACTTCAAACTTAATTTTAAAAAAATAGATTTAAAATTTGGACATTATTTCAAAATTATTATGTAAATTTTAATATTAATTGAATTAAATTAATATATTAATAATATAAATGTTAATATTTTAATTTGATTATTTTTTTATATCCACCTGAACCAAACACTGACAATGGAATGATTTATTCCGATTCCGATTCAGGTGATGAACCAAAACAGAATTAGGTAGTGAGCATTCCGATTCCGATTCCAGCTTATTTGATTCCGATTCCGATTCGACTCCAACTTCGAACCAAACACGCCCTGAGTTTCTCTTCTCTCTTATTAACCGTTCACTCTTTCGGGGGGCGTTGGATAGACGAATCTATAGATCCAACGTAAGTCAAGGCAGTGGTTTGAGTTTTTCCTGAGTGTGATTATTTGTTGTTGTTTGTTTGATGTAAAACTCGTACAGTCTGAAAGTTAATTCAATTATTTCTTCTGTTGTTTTATGTAACTTGGTCCTGATGAAATTAATTTTTTGAGTTTTATTGTTTGTTTTGATTTAAGTAAGTGAATTCCGTTATCTCCTAATATAGTGATAAATTTAACTTATATATAATTAAATTTTATTATTGTTAAAGATAATCCTAACTTATTATAAATAAGATAATTCTAAACCATTAATAAGTAAATAGAATTTAGATTTTATTATTTAATAATTTTAGAGGGGTTGTGTGGGCGGAAGTCGAGTTTGGCATTTTAAGGAGAAAGTCAGAATAGGTGAAGTAAGGTCTAGCGTACTTCAGTTACACTATATTTTTCTTAGATCAAAACAATAATGGAAGTGATGGAACTTAACTTCCATCCCTTCACTTACACTAAAACAAAAGGACCTATTTGGTTCAACGTAAAATCATAAAAAATAATTTTCGGTAGAAAAGATAATTCGATGAATTTTTTTTTTTTTTTATACATTTGTAGTTTTGTAGTATGTTGTTTTAGGAATATATATATATATTATATATATATATATATAGAGTAGGCTAACTGTGCTATTAGGAGCACAGCACCCTTGTGGCTCCTACGTTCTTAACCGCCCAATCAAATTTGATGGTGGTTAGGGTGAAAAAGAAAGAGTAATTGGAGAAATTGGTTCTCATTTCTCTTATCTTTGAATTTCCTCTCCAATTTCTCTTCTCTCATTCACCCTAACACACCCATCAAATTTGATGAGCGGTTAAGAACTTAGGAGCACAAGGCTGCTAAGCTCCTAATAGCACAGTACCCTACTCTCTATATATATATAATATATATATATATAATATAATATATATATATATAGAGTTTGCTGGTATGCTTGGAAGCACGGAGCTCTCCGTGCTCCACTTTGTTTTGAATGTTCGACTTTTCGAATCGACGATCGCTGCCTCCGTAAGAGTTGATCTAGAGTATTTGAAGTACCTAGAAAATAAATTTTGTGATTTTTCGATATCATTTGCCTAATGATCGAAGGGCTGCCAATTAAGAATATATATATATATATATATATATATATATATATATATTCCTACAAACCAAATACTACAAAACTACAAAATGTATAAAAAAAAAAAAAAATTCCATCGAATTATCTTTTCTACCGAAAATTATTTTTTATGATTTTACGTTGAACCAAATAGGTCCGTTTGTTTTAGTGTAAGTGAAGGGATGGAAGTCAAGTTCCATCACTTCCATTATTTGTTTTGATCTAAGTCAAAAATATAGTGTAACTGAAGTTACGCTAGACCTTTACTTCACCTATTCTCGACTTTCTCCTCTAAAATGCCAAACTCGACTTCCGCCACACACAACCCCCTCTAAAAAATTTATTAAATAATAAAATCTAAATTCTATTTACTTTATAATGGGTTAGAATTATCTTATTTATAATAAGTTAGGATTATCTTTAAACAATAATAAAAAATTTAATTATATAATAAATTAAATTTATAACGATAAGTTTATCACTATATTTAGGAGATAACTCGTACAGTCTGAAGTTAAATTCAATTACTTCTTCTATTTATTTTGATGTAACTTGGTGCTGGTAAAATTAGTTTTTTCGAGTTCCATTATTTGTTTGATGTAAATAAGTGGTTCTCGTTATCTCCTAAATATAGTGATAAATTTATCCTACAAAATCTAATGTATTAAATTATTAAACTCTCCATTATTATTTTAAAGGTAATCTTAACCCATTGTAAAGAGATAATTCTAACCCATTGTAAAGTAGAGTTTAGATTTTAATATTTAATTAATTTTTTAGGATAAATTTATCACTATATTTAGGAGATAACGGAATTCACTTACTTAAATCAAAACAAACAATAAAACTCAAAAAATTAATTTCATCAGGACCAAGTTACATAAAAACAAACAGAAGAAATAATTGAATTAAACTTTCAGACTGTACGAGTTACATCAAAACAAACAACAACAAAATAATCACACTTCAGGAAAACTCAAACACCACTGCACTTGACTTACGTTGGATCTATAGATTCGTCTATCCAAACGCCCCCGAAGCGTGAACGTTAATAAGAGAGAAGAGAAACTCAGGGCGTGTTTGGTTCGAAGTTGGAGTCGAAATCGGAATCGGAATCAAAATAAGCTGGAATCGGAATCGGAATGACTCACTACCTAATTCTGTTTGGTTCATCACCTGAATCGGAATCGGAATAAATCATTCCCATTGTCAGTGTTTGGTTCAGGTGGATATAAAAAACATAATCAAATTAAAATATTAACATTATATTTATAATATATTAATTTAAATTCAAATTAAATATTAAAAATTTACATTAAAATTTTGAAATAATGTCCAAATTTTAAATCTATTTTTTTAAAAAAATTAAAGTTTGAAGTTGAGTGGATAATTCAAAATATGAAACTAAAATTTGATTTTATTCAAATTCAAACTTAAAATTATAATTTAAATTTTAATTTGAATCTATAAATTTAATTAAGTTTGAAATAAAATTCGAATAAAACTTTATATAAGTTAAAATTTAATTTAAATTCAAATTCATAGGTTAGATTCGAAATACTTGATTCAATTTTAATTTTTAATTTAAGTTCAAATTAAAAATTTAAAATTATATATTTAATTTTTAAATTTTAACTCATATTTTAATTAAAAAAGTTGAAAAAATATATTTAATCCGAATAAATATTCATTCTATCCGGATTCAATTTCCAATACGACTTTCTAGACCGAATTAAGAAAAGAGGTGATTAAGGAATTTCCCTTTCACTTGAAAATCGGAATCGGAATGGAACTCCCGCGTATTAAACACCCACAAACGAATTCATCCATTCCAATTTCGATTTCAGGGTGAAAAAGAAGCGAGCCAAACACGCCCTCAATTTCTACTCCTCTCCTTTCATAGTCAGCATAACGTCAAATACCTTATGCCTAACCTGCAGCCAAACTTGGGAAAAACTTAGACCGGAGAGGGGGAGAGAGAGAGAAAAAGTTTGCGAGGAAGAAGATGAAAGTGTAATGGGAGAGAATATGAAGCCTCCTTGGACGTTCTGATCTGTCACCAAGTATCATTTTTATTTTTATTCAATAATTATTTTTTTTTTTTTTGCAAGTTTTAAATTTTTTAATTTTTAATATTAAAAAATAGTAAATTATTAGATGTAGGCAAAATTAATACGTAGCGGTAGATCAAGGGGCAGGGACGGAGCCATGAGGCTGAGAGGAGCTATGGCCCCTCAGACTTTTCATAATTTGCGTAATAGTCCTTCACATATAAAAAATTTAAATAATATATTTTTATTTAATTGCAAAAATATATTGACTGACCTATTTTTAAAAAAAAATTTTGGCGCCTCAACTCTGAATTTATTTTTATTTTTTATTTAAAACCTTCATAACTTCTAATTATTTTAGATAATCTTTTTATTTAATTAAATTAAAGATTATATTAAAGTTAATAATTTTGTCAACTAATTGTCACAATTGTATTTACTAAAAATTAAAATATTAAATCATTGACTGAATTATTATTAAATTTAGTAAATTTTAAAATTATTTGAGTGAAATAATATAAATAAAATATTTATTTCTCCATCAAAAGTTTGATTAGATAAATCTTCTTTATTTGTTAAAATTTTGATTTGCATGTATTTTGGCTCCCCTCGTGATCGAGTCCTAGCGCCGTCCCTGATCAGGGGGCCTCTGGCGTCATTTGAGAGCTCCTCATAGAAGTTTTGGGAGTGTTTGGTTCGTCGGAAAAGGAAGAAAAAAGAATCTTGAGAAATTTTTTTTTATAAAAAACTAGTTCTTTTTTTTTGGGTAAACTTCAAATATCATCTATGTGGTTTCGCACTTTCTCACTTAAGTACCCTGTGGTTTAAAGTGTATCAAGTTAATACACTGTGGTTTTATTTTTTTTCTTTTCGTCAACTTCTCCGTTAATATTTCGTTACATTATATATAAAAAACTTCAGATACCCACTTAAGTTTATCGAATATTCACTTTAGTATCTTTTAGTTTTAACTTTGTAATTGATTTAACGAAAAAAAATTAGTGGATCAAATAATAAAAAGAGAAAAATAAAACCACAGGGTACTAAATTGATACACTTTAAACCACAGTAAAAAAATGTGAAACCACAGGATGGTATTTGAAGTTTTTTCTTTTATTTTTTCAGTTGCTGTATTATATCCGTGTAGTTTCAAACAAAATTAGTTTTTTTGAAAAAAAAATCAAAATTTATGACAAATTAATATTTTCGGTTTTCGAATTTTTTAGGAAAGCGAAAACGCTAGCTTCTATAAAATTTTCAAAAAGCTAGTTTTTTTAGAACCGGACAAACTAAAAACAAAAAAAAAAAAAAATCAAAAAAAATTCTTAAACTTTTTTTTTATATTTTTTCAAAGAACGAAACATCCCCAAACTTGTAAATATTATGAAACATGACAATAGAAGTCAAACCTTAGAAGAAAACCTGCAAAAAATTCCAAATTTAATTTGAACTGCCTATTTCGATGCTGCCTGATGCAATTCAAAATAAATTTTAAATTAATAAAATTTAATTTTCAGAATAATTCAAATATTCTAAATCATATCTAATAATGCTCTTCATCCGATCAGTATTGACAAATTCAAACATTAAGTTTTTAAAATTAAGATTTAAAATGTTGAATGTGATCAAGAATATGTAAAAGCCCACTCAGAATTTTAAAATTTTAAATTTTTGTTTTTTAAAAATCAGGTGATATTAAAGTCGATGATATATAAATTTTCAAGAAAGACACAAAATTAAATACTTTAAATATAGACCAGTTTCCAAAAATCATAATTTTTTGCATACAAATATTTTGTGTATTATTGCTCAGATTTAATATTAGGCATTTTGCCCGGGGAAAAACGACAATAATCCAGGTCTTAAATTTAAAATTTCTACAGTTATATTTTATTTTGTGTAAAAAAGAAAAAAAAAAAAAAAAAAAAAATTATATATAGAAACCTACTAAACTTTAGCTCTTTTGCAAAATAGACACATAAACTTTTAATTTTAACAATTGGGCCTCCTAAATTTTATCCAATGGTTCAATAAATCTCTCACTTTCATTAAAGTTATTAATTACACAATTATTTTGTTCATATATATCACATCTAGCTTTATAAAGCTTCACAGTATAGAAAAAAATATTGAAAGTATTTTTTATACTCTAACATGTAAAAAAAGCGATAAAATTTAAAGTTCGATTTATAACTTATTCTTCGACTATAATGGTCAAATTATATTTTCGAAATCTTATAAAATTATGCATATGACATCCGAATAAAACAATTGTGTAAATAAGAAGAGAAATTTTAAACTATCTAATAAACTTTTTTTAAAAAAATATAATGGCAAAAATTGAAAATTCAGATTTTTATAAAGTTCAGAGGTCGTTATATATTTTCTCCAATAAAAAAAAAAGATTAATTTCATACAGCTCCCTCTCAACATGTGAAATAGTAGATGTCCCTACAAAGTTCAAATTTTCATATTTATTCCTTCTAAAGTTCAGTGATATTTATATTTGCTCATTTTGTTTGTTACCATTAGCTCGCTTTTTATTGTTTTAACAGAAGATAAGTGAAGTATCAATTTTATCATCACAAATATGTCTTTCCAAAAATTTCAAATGATCGTCCTTTTTCCTCTGTAAAAAGAAACTAAATTTCGTGTCATTTTAATATATCAAATTAACAATTTGAATTGAAATATACTATTCATTTAAACATAAATTTTTTCATTCTGAAAATAAAAATAAAAATTAAATTTGAATTTAATGTACACAATTATAAAGTTTAAGTTCAAATTAAATTTTAAATTCAATTTATAAAGGTTTATTACTTATCAAATTAGCAATATCTAATTTGGTAATTAACAAAATTAAATAAGAAAACAAATATTTGTATAAGGTTGATCAAATTTGGTAATTAGTTTGTATTTTTTTTTTCCATATTATCCTTATGAATGGTAACCTGTTGAGCAGATAACCACTATGCAAAAGTCAATCTCGCCCTTAAAATATGAACGATTAAATTTGTTTTACCTAGTGTATTGGAGCATTCCTCTTAAATATAGCCTTTTACTCTTTGCACCAAAGAAGACACTCTAAATGTAGTTTGGCCTGGGCTTGATTCTAATTAGCTAACCAAGAAAGAAGCACCAAATTAATTAACAAGGCTTCCCCCAAAAAAAAAAAAAATGAAGCCCCTCCTCTCCTTCACCTCCCTCATCCTCTTATCCTTCGCCGTCGTCCTCCCTTTCGCCGCCTTTACGTTCATCCTCCATGGCTGGAGCTTCAGCTCCGACGTCCCGCGGCATCAACCGGAGACGGTTTCTTCTCTCTTTTGTGTTTTTAAATGGTTTAGCTTATTATTACATTGCCGTGCAAGGGAATACATGGAGGTGGATATGGTAATTCTAACAATATTGAGGCCATTGAATAGATGGAGTACTGCAATATCTTCGAGGGGGTTTGGGTTTACGACGAGGCGGCGCGGCCGCTGTACGGCGAGGAAGACTGCCCCTACATATACGACCAGCTCAAGTGTCAGGCCTACGGGCGGCCAGACAGAGGATACCAACATTGGAGATGGCAGCCCCGCGGCTGCTCGCTGCCCAGGTACGAATATTTGTCGAATTCAGCTGTCGTACTGTTATAAGTACGGAGGCCTCCGTATTTATAAATTGAATTTTAATGATAGAGATTACGAATTGATGTCGCGCGTTGTTAAGATATGACGGAGAGTATTTAAAATTCTTATAAAAATGAATTTTTGGTTTTTTGTTTTAGAAGTTATTTTTAATATATCAAGTGAACGATAAGAATCGTGAATTATCGAGATTGTTGATCTTTCATCGAAATAATGAATAGAAACTTCAATTAATAACTTGTTAAACTTTAATTAATAACTTGTTAGGTCCAAACCACTTGCCCAAAATATTTAAGCTCAGCTATTATTACTAGTGTGTAGACCTTATATATTATAAACAGAATAAATTTTCTATCCGATGTGGAACTATTGAGGTGTTACAGTTTTCTCCCTGACCGACTTCAAAGATTGCTGCAATAAAAGCGTCACCATATCCCTCTAGCTAGTGGTGGTGACCGGACTGCAACCCACTGTCTATGCTGACGTGAAAAACACCTAAACCACGCCGGCGATGGGCCGCCTCTGACAGCATCGGGCTTGAACTTTGCAGCTTCGACGCGAGCGCGGTGCTGGAAATGCTTCGCGGCAAGCGCATGATGTTCGTCGGCGATTCGGTGAACCACGGGCAGTTCTTCTCCATGGTTTGCCTCCTCCATCGCATCATCCCCTGGCACGCCAAGTCCTTCCAATCCAATGGCTCTCTCTCAGTCTTTAAAGCCAAGGTACATTGATCATGAGAGAACGTACAACAAAGAGAGACTGATCAAGAGAGAGTTTTTAGCCTCAATTATGCTGCTGCTCTAATTTTTAACTGTAGTCATCTTTAATTTGGAGTCTCTTAAAAAATAAATGTTCTTATTTCAAATCTTCTAGTTTTGTTGCAAAAAAAAAAAAAAAAAAAAAAAAANTTGATTTTTTTTTTTCTAACTTTAAGTTGTCTTCAAATAAGTTTTATATATTTTTAATTTAGTTATACTGTATATATTTTTCATATGTGTTTTAAAAAATGCAAATTTTTTTTTAATGAGTATCCAAATTTTAAAATTTGAAGTAAAGTGAATTTGAGAGGACTCTATTAGGAGGCAAATAATGTCATAAAATTGTGAAATTTGAAACATAAGAAGTTCAAATAGCATAAATCAAAATTTACGTGGATTATCAACTCGGATTACCCATCGCCGAAAATGGTGCGAAAATATATATTCTTCCTGATCAAATACTTTCACAGTAGTAATCTAGCATAATTCTTAGATTGTATATCATGTATTAAATTAGATTTTAAATTTAAGATCTTGACCATTATATATATATATATGGTCCGTGTGGATTGTATCTTATATACCAGTTGTACACAATAATTTCTCACGTATTAGGAGAAAAAAAAAAATCTAAGACATTCTAATTAATTGAACAATATTACTTATACACTTCAAAATGAGAAAAAAAAAAAAAAAAAAAAAGGCTATAGAAAGAATTCTCATGTGGCATTTAATCTATTATTTATACCTTATATCTGAGTTTAATAGGTCCTTAGTTTTCTGATAATATTGGATCCTTACCATAATTTGCTATACAAAGGAGTAATGCTATATCCACGTACATATTTTACAACTATTTACTACTATGCTGGCTTGGAGAACTTCAATTGGATGGCTGAATTTAATTTATAGGCAGAATGATAATTATAATAATAAATAGAATTAAGAGGAAACTGCTAAACTAGTAGGTAGCGTTTGGTTGGAGAACAAGGGGGGGAATAAGTCCTTGTTCCCCCCTTTGTTCCCAAACGCTATGTTTGGCTTCCGGAAACAGTAGTTTCCGAAAATCTGGAACTAGTTGGAATAAGGCTGGAACTGCTGTTCCACCCGTTTCCTGGAACAAGCTTGTTCCTTGATGAGAACAAGATTAATTAAAATTTAAATTTAATTTTAATGGCAGTAAATTATTAATTAATCTAATTAATATATTAAATTATTATTTTAATAATTAAATAATTAAATAATTTATTATTTATAATTACTTATTAATAATTAGATAATAATTATTATTAATTTATTATTTATAATTAATTAATAAGAATAATTAATAATTATTATTATTTAATAATAATTAATAATAATAATTATTATTATTATTAATTAGATAATCGTTATTAATAATTTATTATTTATAATTAATTAATAAGAATAATTAATAATTATTATTATTTATTAATAATTAATAATAATAATAATTATTATTAATTAGATAATCGTTATTAATAATTTATTATTTATAATTAATTATTATTATTAATTATTATTTATAATTAATTGTTAATAATTAATTTTTTATTTATTTTTAAGTAATTTTTTTATGTTAATTAATTACATAATATAATTTTAATTTCAAATTATAACATTTATTCCTCTTGTTCCAATCTAATCATCCAAACACTATTTACCTTATTCCTAGGAACAACCCAATTTTTATCCAAACACAAAATTGGTCTAGTTCCTGCTTATACCTGAACTTGTACCTATCCCTAGAACTAGCAGTTCTTACTTATACCCGAACCAAACGCAGCCGTAGGGAACCAGTTTTATTCAAATTGAAGTTATCAACCGATTGACCTAGCGATTGATGGTTTAGTATATCAAATGTACAAATCGAACATTCTTGTCAAAATGAAAGATACATATAATTGTATAAACACTTTTTTGGTGTGGACGTTGTGTCGTAGGATTACAATGCATCTATTGAATTCTACTGGGCTCCATTTCTCGTCGAGTCAAACTCAGATAACGCGGTGGCGCACCGGATCGGAGAGCGGGTCATTCTTCCATGGTCCATCGACTTTCACGCGCGGCACTGGAAGGGGTCCCACATCATTGTCTTCAACACCTACCTATGGTGGATGAACGGGGCCTCCTTAAAGATTCTGTATCTCTCTCGATCATCTTCTTATGATATTCTACGAAATAACTGTCTATCTTCAAAAACTTAACTTTACCTATCAAATAACTATTTTATATTCACCGAATGCTCCAAATTGTAGGTCATTTTGAAATTATTTTGAAATTATACTTTTTTTTTAAAAAAAATTAATTGACACCTCTTTTAATTGGACTGATCTCCATTAGTTATATAGTTGAACTAGAGCTTTTATCAAAATTAAAGTACATGTTATATTCGAAGAAATAGTCTTTTGCCCTTTGGTGGGTCTCTTTCTTGGTACTTAAAAAAAAGAAAAAAGAAAAAAGAAAAAGCAAATAGAAACCTATCTTTATTTATTTGTTTGTTTATTTATTTTTCAACTAACATCTTCGTAAGTTTTGATTATTTTAAATTTTACTACATTTCTAAATTAATTAGATAACTAAAATAAATCATCATCACAATGCAAGGAACTACAACAAAAGTAATATATATATAAATAAAAAAATGGCCTATTTGACCCCCTTTTTTGTTTGTTTATTTTTAAGGCGAGGGGAATTTGAAGGGGATAGGGAGGTGATGGAGATGGTGAGGGAGGATGCATATGAGTTGGCATTGAAGAGTATGGTTGAATGGGTGGAGGAGAACATGGACCCACACAATTCTAGGGTCTTTTTCACCACCATGTCACCAACTCATTGGAGGTGAGTTCCTAATTTGTGGGAGATGAGGATTGTATCTAAATATTTATAAATAAATTTTAGATGCTCAAAGAAATAATTTGTATGTTAATTGTGTCATGTTTAAGGTGAAGTAGTCAATCCTAAACAGGAGCATTTTCCTTTTTTTATAAATGGTAAATTACACTGATGGTCTTTTTTAACTATTGCATCAGTTGTACTTTAGTTGTACTTCAGACTAAGAAGCTTTAATTTGAAGTTTCTATTTTTATTCGGAGATGCCTTATTAGCTTCCAGACTCCTCAATTCACTGAATATCCTCTACTAGAGGAAGCAGCAGCTAAAATCAGAAATAAAAATAAAAGTCGGACCAGACAGATACTAAATGGTGACCATTTGGCAGGAGTCGAGAATGGGGAGGCGATCCTAACGGGAACTGCTTCAACCAGACGACTCCGATCGAGGACCCAACGTACTGGGGAGAAGACAGCAGTAAAAGCATGATGCGGGTCGTTGCGGAGGCGTTGAGCTCCACAACGGTCCCGATCACTATTCTCAACATCACGCAGCTCTCGGAATACCGCAAGGACGCGCACCCGCAGATATACAAGAAGCAGTGGACCCCTCCGACGACAGAACAGCTCGCGAACCCCAAGAGCTACGCCGATTGCATCCACTGGTGCCTTCCGGGACTCCATGATACCTGGAATGAGCTCTTATATGCCAAGCTCTTGACCCCTTAGTTGATCTTCATTCTCTTTTTCATGTCCTAATCATCACGCTCCGTGAACTTGTTCTCTGATCGACAACTCAAGCTCTTGCAATACGACTATACATTCGCAAAGTGTACATATATGTTCTACAATTTGAAGCTTACCTTAACAATAAATATGTCTCTTGTAGATTCGCATATGGTACTATGGTTAGAAGAATAGATAAACCTTTGCTATTTCTATGTTGCGATTTGTTTTATGTACTTTTTGCTTAAACACATTAATCATTTATATGATAATAAAGTGACAAATTAATTTCTCTCTTATCAGGTAATAAACAAGATATATACCTCTTTTTATAAAACGAGTCACTTATTTAAGTATGTATTATTAGTTTACATACTTTTTAATCGGACACTTTAGTTCTTCACATTAAAAAAATGGGTTACAGAATGAAAAAGAGTTTTATAAAATATTGCTAGATATTGTAAGATATTCTTATGTTATAAAACAGCCCATAATTACATAATTCTAATTATAGCAACAAAATAGAATTTTTTTTTTTCCGTCAGCGGAGTTAGAACAGGAGGGTGCGTATTTCGTTCAAAAAATGCATAAAAATCCTTTAAATTTTAATATTTCACAAATAGATATCTAAACTTTTGATTTTAATCTTTACCCCTTCTAAATTTTATCAAATAGTTGAATAGATCCCTCTCCTTGAGCAAAGTTATGATTTTTTTTTTTTTTTAAGAGACAGATAGCACACTACCCGTTTCGTTTATTTCATTTAAAAATAAATTTAGTTGAAAATGTGAATCAACTAGGATTCGAATTAGGAAGGTACCAACCACCAAGCTCTTAATTTACCACTTGCTCCAGGAACGGGCGGTGAGCAAACTTATGATTGAACCATCGTTTGGATCTCATGTGTGCATATAATTTTGTATACCTTTAGAGTATGGAAAAAAGATTTTTTTTGTCTACTTTTAATAATTAAACACGAGAATTGTAAAATATGGTAAATTATATTTTAATTCTTATTATTTTTTTATGTATTAGAGTAGAGGAGATAGATTTTTTTTTTTTTTTGTGTGTTTTAAAGCATTAACTAATTATACGCAATACGAGCTACCGTAATCAGAGCACTTAATTCTCGTTTGAATAATAAAATGCTAATAAGTGGGAACCTCCTAAAGTTTTGTTTTGTTTTTTTTTTTTTTTTTAGGTTGCATCCATTGACTTATTTGTCGTAGTCGCCTACATGTGCTGATGTGCTACAACCTAATAGGCAATATTAGCTAGTCGTGCAGCGCACCAAAGGTTCTTAATTAATCTGCTCCATGCATGCCACCTGATTCACGAAGAATAAGATAATTCGAACATAACAAAATATCAACCGGTCTTCTCGATCCACTGCCACGTATTAATTTTGTCTCTATTTAAAAATTTATGTAGAATTTTTAATATTAAAATTGTTGGCTTAAATGAGTTAGCATCCGACCCTATGACGAAATGCCATGTTGGGCCGAGTCATGTTCGAAATGACGTGAGACTGGATGGGCCTAATCATAATAAAGATCCGTGGGTGCTGTGTCTGTATGCTTTAAGTAAATTGGTTGCGTATTTCTAACAGTTTAAGCTTTTGGGATTAATGGTTAGCGCCAACGATCCGACAAGTGGTATCAGAATCAGAGGTTACCGGTTCGATTCCTCCATACGAACAAATATGTTCAGGTGCTGGAGGGGAGATTGTTGGGTTAAATGGGTCAGCATTCTGTCTTGTGACGGAAGGCCATGTAAGGCCGAGTCTTATTTGAAATGACGTAAGGCTGGATGATTGGGATTAATGGTTAGCGCGACTCATGTTCAAAATGGCGTGAGACTGGATGGTTGGAATTAATGGTTAGCGCCAGAGAAAAATAAAAAAAAAAATAGAGAGAAAAAATTATAATATTTGAATAAAGACAATACTAATATAAGACAACGAATAGGAAAGATTTTTTCTTGTCATTCCAACACTCAGATTAATTAAACCACTGTTACTACTTAATGCCACTCAAAATAAATTTCAAAAGCAATAAAATTTATTTTTTAAAGAGTTCAGATAGTCTAGATTATAATTTTGTCTAATTGTGTGGATCATCCAATTGGTAATAAAAATAATGCTGAAACACAAAAAATCCTGTGCTTTTAAAAACTAGTAAATATAGAATTATTATTCATATTCTACACAAGTGTGAAATTCAAAAATTTCTAAAATTATGACCTTCCTGTACCTTTCTTTTTAGATCTTTTTTCTTTTAATTTTTTCTATTTCTTGAGGCATTTGTTGCCTTACTTTATGTAGCTAAATATATTGTTTAAATGAATGAAGCAGAGAGCATGCTATCTTTTTTTAAAAAAAAAACAATCTAAAATTAAGATCTAAATTGTTGAATATGATCAAGAATATGATAAAAGCCTACTCATAAAATTTCAGAATTTTAAATGCCTATTAGTCTGAAATCAAATAATATCAAAATAGACAATATACAATATATACGGGAGACATTATTAAATACTTGAAATATAGACCGATTCCCAAAACTAATGATTTTCTGTGTATAAAGGAACTTGTATAAAATTAATCATATTCAATAATTTAGCTCTTAATTTTAAAATTATGTATAATTATATTTAGGCCTTTTTAATAAAAAATTTATTTGTTTTTGCGTTTTTATAAAATCGGATTGCTTTTTCAGATTTTGCAGTTTTCGACTAAATTTTTAAAAACGGATCAAAATACTTATATTCTCTCTCTTTTTCTCTCTCTCTTTTTTTTTTCTTTCTCATCCAGCTTCCTCTCTCTCTTCTCTATGTTTATTTTTTGTGTTTTCTCTATTATAGAGAAAAAATATTACAACTTGACTATATGTTGCACTCATTGAGTATAATGTACTGTAAAAACAGTGTAACACATTATTAAATAGTATAATATTTTTTTAATATTACATTATTTGATATTATGTTATACTATTTTACAGCTTGTATATATCAAATACTACAGTATATAGATAAATAGTATAATATTTTTTATTTTTTAAAATAGAAAATTTTTTTTTTTGAGAAAAAAGTAGCGCGCTACCCGCTTCATTCATTAAGAAGATAAATTAAGCTTACATAATGGAGGCAGCGAGGGCCTCCGAAGGAAGAGAAGCGACAAAAGCGAAGACCGAAAAACAGTAAAGAACAAAAGAACCAAAAAAAAAAGGGAAAAAGAAGACAAAAACGACAAATAGACGGCAGAGACCCAACAAGGTCAACGTGGAGCAATCTAGGTATCTAGCAGAAGTTTTACCCGTTCCACGCACCGGGTAGGGTTGGGGGCAATCTCTTGAAAGATAAAACCAATCCTTTCAGTCCAAACTACCCACCAGATGGTAGAAAGAAGGGAGAGGGAAAAAATCTCTCATTGGCGTTACTGAGATTGATAAGTTTAGACCAGAGGTCTCGCACATCCTTCGACGGTTCAATCAGGTCCACCAGGCCATCAACGCTGAACAGTATGAAGCGAACAAAGACACAAGAACACATAAGGTGGTTGTAGCTCTCCATATTAACGGCGCAGAAGTAGCAGAGTTGATTCGTTAGCCACCCTTGCTTGTGAAGCCTATCTGCGGTGGGTATCCTCTTCCGCAGAAGTAGCCATAAGAAAATTTTGATCTTGCCAGGAATATTCAGTTTTCAGATATGTCGACTCAGGGGGTCCATCATACCGGAGTCCGTGAGAAAGAGATAGAGGGATCTGACTGAAAACTTTAGATTAGCGGTCCAATGCCATTTGATCTGGTCCGGAAGCTGAGTTGGGCGAATGGGCCGTAGCAAGTCCATGAGCAGTTCCTTTTGTCTATGATAGTTCGCAGGGAGAGGCCCCGCATGACCGCAACAAATGTATTGCCACCGCCAACCATTAGGGCCCCAGCATTGCGCAATAGTTGTCCCTTTATTCCGGGTATGGGCATAGATATCAAGAAAGAGAGTGCGAAGGGTGGTTTCACCGAACCAAATTGTCGACCAAATCCTAATGTCTTTGCCGTTTCCGATCTGACTAGCTTTAAAATAGAAACTATACGAAGAAAAAAGATGGAAGAGGATTTTTCTGTCCCTCCCTCCTCCTCCTCCAAGGCCTGCATATCGTTGTCGTCGCAATCTTAGCCTACTCGACTCTGTGCTGCTGTCGTTATGGGGAACCTCTTCAAGATCATCGCCCTCGCGTCCGCGTCCTAGATTTTCGATGGCAGTGNAATGACAACGGCATCGAAGGAAATGAGAAGGATGAGAGAAAAATAGACAAGAGAAGAACAAGAATATTTTAGTTGAATTTCTAAAAATCTAAACGGAATTTGTAAAATCTAGAAAAAAAAATTTTGTAAAAAATAGAATATCTGAGATTTTTTTATGCAACCAACCTTAGATTTAAGTTTGTATTTAAAAAAGAAAAAATTTCAAAAACTCCTTGTGATTCCGCACTTTCTCATTTTAGTACTATGTGGTTTAAAGTGTATCAATTTGCTCTTCTGTGATTTTATTTTTATCTTTTTGACAGCTTTTTTCTTAATATTTTATTAAATTATATATAAAAAACTTTAGTTACTCTAAAAAAGAAAAAAAAAAAAGCATAACTTATGTAAGTTGTTTCCTACTATCTCTCTCTCTCTCTCTCTCTCTCTAAGAAAACAAGAAGATCGAGAAATGTTCGACACTTCATTTCCCAACACGCCCTTTAAACTCCCCCATAGCCTCAAGAACCAAAGAGGAGCACCCTCTCTCACTCCCCTCAATGGAAAAGCCAAACCATTTCCTCCCTATTCTCAAGCTCGTTGTCTCCCTCTTCCTCTTCTTCTCCTTTTGGATCCTCCTCTCATACTTCTACGTCTCCCCACAATTCCAACCACCCACACTACCCGACCCACCTCCGCCGCACCGCATGCCGGCTTCATGCGACTCCGACATCGCCTCATTCTACATCTACGACCTGCCCGACCGCTTCAACCGCGCCCTCCTCCGCAGCTGCCGCGACCTCAGCCCCTACACCGACATGTGCCCCCACGTCGCCAACCGCGGCCTCGGCCAGCCGGTANCGCTTCGACCGCAACCTCCTCCGCAGCTGCCGCGATCTCAGCCCCCGCACTGACATGTGCCCCCACGTCGCCAACCGCGGCCTCGGCCAGCCGGTACCGCACCGCCCCGACTGGTTCGCGACATACCAGTTCATCGCAGAGATGCTCTTCCACGCCCGCGCCGAGCGCCACCCTTGCCGCACCTTCGACCCCGACTCCGCCGCTTTGTTCTACATCCCCTTCTACGCCGGCCTGTACACGTCGTCGGTGTTCGGCCAGAGGAACCACACTCTCCGCGACGCCCTCGGCCTCGACCTCGCGGAGCACGTCTCCCGCCTCCCGACGTTCCGCCGCCGCGGCGGACGCCACCATTTTCTCATCACCGGCCGCACGTCGTGGGACCTAATGCGGTTGAACGACTCGAGCAGGAAGTTCAACCGCCTGCTCCGCCTTCCGGCGCTGGCCAACGTGTCGATCCTCACCATCGAGCGCCATCTGTGGGAGGGCAAGACACAATTCGGCATCCCCTACCCCTCCTACTTCCACCCGCGCTCCGCCGACGAGCTCACCGCGTGGCAGGACGAGGTGCGCCGGGCGGAGCGGACCCACCTCTTCGCCTTCGTCGGCGGGGCGCGCAACGGGGGCCAGAAAGAGGTTATGCGTGCGTTGACACTGGAACAGTGCGGCTCGTCGAGCCGGTGTCTCCAGCTGGAGTGCAAGCAGGCTTCCGGTTGCTACACGCCGGGCAGGGTCATGGACGTGCTGATGCGCGCCGAATTCTGCCTGCAGCCGCAGGGCGACACGTTCACGCGGCGGTCGGTGTTCGATTCGGTGCTGGCCGGGTGCGTGCCGGTGTTCTTCTCCAAGCACACGGCCTACACACAGTACGCATGGTACGCGCCCGGGCGGGCGGAGGAGTGGTCGGTGTTTCTGGGGCCGGAGCGGCGGGGGCGGATCGAGGAGGAGCTGAGCCGGATACCAAAGGACGCGGTGGCGCGGATGCGGGAGGTGGTGATCGGGATGATCCCGCGCGTCACCTACGCGCACCCGAACGCCAGCTGGGCCGAGGGGCGGCGCTTCCGCGACGCCGTCGACGTTGCGCTCGCCGAGCTCACCAAGCGTCTGCAGCAAACGCCGGGCGACTCCAACAACAATAGCATGAAGTAAATTAATCTTGAGAAGAGAGATCGATCTGCTTTAAATTCGTTTATATTGTCACTACATTCTCTCTCTCTCTTCTTTTTTTTTTTTTGACCACTTCATTTAGGCATTCTATCAAAGGCGCAATGCTTCTATATTTGTTTATTTTTTTTTAAAAAAAAAATACTTTTTACCTCGTTAGGCCGATTGATGAAATCAAGGATAAAATTGACCTTGTGCAAAAGAGTATAAGAAGAGAGATTATTGCCTACACCAGACGTGTTCACGTACTGATGATATATCGTTCGTTTATGAACACTTTATCCTTTTACGTTTTTTGATCTGATCATCAAAAAGCCAATAAATAAACTTATAAACATATCTAGATGGCTTAGTTAGCAATATAATAACATGAAATTAAGGATTGATAAATTAAAGATGTACAAGCATTAAACATAGGAGGAGAAACTTCTCATCTTAAGTTGATCAGAAAAGAGGAGTTATACATGTATTTATGCTTGGAACAAAAATTTTATGGACATATTCCCTAAATAATTTTGTTTGGGTATCTGTCCGAATGGGCGCCATATGGCGACAGGCGATTCGAATGGGTGCCATGTGCTTTTGGGTTAAAATATAGTGTGCTTTTGTTGAGTGGTTGGGATTGACGCTGCTCGCCATGTTGCACTCATTCGGACAATTCTCAAATAAGATTGTTTGAAAACTATATTATATCCACATAGTTGCAGGTATATTCTTAAGTCATGCATCAAACTTAATGTTTTACGCTAAATGTTTTGAAATAAAATTTAATTTGATAAATAAAATATTTAAAACATTTTGTATAATGAAAGATAAACTAAAAAAAATCTATTAACTACTTATCAAATAATTCAAAAGATTACTAGTACATTAAAAAAAATATTGTTTGATTCTAAAAATATAGACATACAAAATTTATAATTCACATAGACCTTTAAATATTATAAACTATATCTAATCGATTAACTTTTAATCAATGGGTTTATATTTATCTAGTAAGTTGAACCTTTTGTTTCAATATTAACAATTTTCTTTCTTATAAGTATGGCCGGATTGAAAGTAAAAATAGAATAAAATGGAATGGCATAAAATTTAGCCATCTACATGGTAAATTAATTAAATTTAGGCAACAGTATTGCTTCACAAATCTGCATAAACACGTCCAAGACCATCCCTAATTTATGGACTATTTAGAAATAGATGCGAACTTAAATATTTTATTAAAACTTTAAAATTTATGATTTTTATTTGAATTATTATTATAAAATTATTTACAAATTTTGTAAATTGAATATATTTATTGTTGCTATGTGGTGTGTGTCTACATTGGCCAATTCTAATTCAATCCGATCCACATAAGATGTGAATTGAGATTTATCCTAATAACTTAAGTATAAGGATGAATTATATATTTCTTCTAATTCTAATTTTTATGTGAGAACCATGATATCTAAGGGATTCTGATAATCCATAAATATGACTTCTTTTTCTCGGATGTTATATCTATGAGAACAGATGAATCTCTTTCCTTCTTCTCTCAAACTGTCCACCTACTTTCCTACGTTCCACCTACATTCTTAGGAATTTCCACCTACATTCTTAGGGTAATTCCACCTACATTTTTAGAGTTTTGAAATGTGGGCATAAAAAAGGACTCTAGTAGTTCTCTTTGCATTCGACAATACGCAATGCGTGGGAGAAGATGAGATACGTGTGAGATACGTGAAATTTCCACACTGAGAGAAGGATGATTCAAGAATGCTAGTAAAATAAGCAAGCCAATCCGTTTTTTGTTTCAAAATACGTTAGCTATCCAATTTGTAAGTTTCCACTGGGCACTTATTCCAATCTATTTTTGGTTCCTAAATGCGTTTGACTATCCAATTTGTAAGTTTTCGCTGGACTCTTATTCCAATATGTTTTTGGTTCCTAAATGCGTTGACTACCCAATTTGTAAATTTTCGTTGAACTCTTATTCCAATCCGTTTTTTGTTCCTAACTACGTTGGCTATTCAATTTATAAGTTTTCGCTGGACTCTTATTCCAACAATTGGTATCAGAGTCGTTTTGCTTATTTTTGCCTTAAGCCTGTGATACTTATTTTGTATGCATCATTCCAACAATTTGTAAGTTTCTGCGGCCCATTATACTGTGTGGACGAGGCCTGCCCGTCACTGTAGGCGCGAGGCCCGGCCCACCTGCAGCAGGCTGCAGGCCCAGCCCATGGCAGCGGGAGTGCTAGTCCGGCCCGCCCTACTGCTGACGCGCAGGCCCGGCCCGGCCCGCCTCTCTTCTTCTTTTTTTTGTTTTTTTTTAAATAAAAAAATAAAAAATTATTCGTGCCATCCTGTGTGGTAAAAATTCGTTTGCCCAGGACACAAAAAAAATTATGTGGGATACACAACGACACCAAATTTTTTTTTAATTTTTTTTAATTTTTTTTTTTTTTCTGTTTTTGTGTGGTACATTTTGTTTATGCTTGTGTAGAATGCATGTGTTGTTTGTTTTATTTTGTTATGTCTTTTTTTTTTTTATTGATTTGGTCCATGCATTGGGTCTACGGAATATATCAATAGATATTGAGATTAATTCTATTGGTGGAGTCCAACATAGAGATTGAATTAGACTTTGATTTGGCTTTACTGTAATCCCGGTGGACCAGAGGCCTGATGCATAGGCTAATTAATTAAGGTGCCTCGTCTGTACAGCAGGAGAAGTGCCGTGGACTCGCATGCGACGTCGGATTGGAGTCGGCAGCGGAGCGGAGGTTCTCCACCAATTGTCTGAACAGTTCGAATTCTTCGAAGCAACGGCATAAAAAATTTTGGTCAGAATTTTTTATATTTTTCTAACTTGATCTTATCGGTTTTACAAAAAGCATTTTTCGGTATTTTCTTAGAATTTTTGTTGGAACAAAATAAATGTGAGATTCATCAATAAGGCTCCTAATTTTTTATCCGAAGAAGACATAAGCTGTAGATTGAGGAGCACTTCAAGGGTGAGAAACAGGGCAAAGAGCACTTCAAGTGTGAGAAACAACTTAGAGATGTGTCCCTTTTGGGAGCTGTAACTAAGACGCTCTTCAAATTCAAGCCGTTGTAGTCGTAACACATTAATGGTTCCCTATCTTCTCTTTATTCTTTAATTGACAAATTAAATTTGGGACAAAAAGGTCAAGTTGTTATCTGATTGGATTGACGACATTATCATACAACTTGGTTCGTTTCACTGAAAATGTTGAGTTATTGAGTGATGAATATAAGATGTATACTTTGCACCAACCATTAAAACACACTCTCAAACTCTGAAATGTTCTTTTGAGCGAGAAAAAACCAGAGACTGAAAAATGATTGATTGCCAATGGGGCAGACGAAATGTAGCATCAGTGACGAAGGCGATAAAACTAGAGACTTGAAAAGGATCGATTGGCAATGGGGCAGACGAAGTGCAGCATCGGTGTCTTGTTCCTTTTTTAAATGCATGAATTTTAATTTTTGGCTAAATTTCAAAATTAATAGAAAAATTAACAAGGGCCGTTAGCCCTTAGATAAGGGTCGTTTGGTTGCATATAGTTTCAACTGCATTACAGTTATAATCACATGTATATGCAAATTCAATGTTTGGTTTGATATATATTTAACTCCAACTGCTGCAGTAGGAACTGCAGGCGGAGGTCCAACTACAGCAGTTGGAACTACGTCCAAATTGACTGTAGTTTCAACTGCAGCAGTTGGAGAGAGTAACTCACCATCATGTACATAAAATGATAAAATCTTAAAAATCAATTCTCAAGTCTACATGCAACCAAACAAATTATTTGTAATTACCGACTGTCCCTAACGCAAGTGGCAAAGGGCTTGATGGTTGGTACCCGAGACCCAAGTTCGAATCTTAGTTGGTTCACATTTCCAGCTAAATTTATTTCTAAATGAAATAAACGAAGCGGATAGCATGCTACCTTTCTCTCTCTCAAAAAAAAAAAATTTATAATTGCAGGGCTTTCTATTACATCTAGCCAAACAGAATGCATGTAGTTGCAACTGCATATATTTCTAACTACATTATTGCATTTATAATTACATTTAACCAAACGATCACCAAGTGATGTTCACGAGCTTAGCGAAATTTTCGATTTCGTTGTGTCGGAGATAATATATATATATATATATCAACTTAGTTTAATTATTTTTGTTTTGTTTGCTAAATTTAATTAAAATTTCTAAAACTTGATATAATTATTAATAAATTTGCAAAATATGTGGATTATTTGATTAAAATTACTCAAGTCTAAAAATATAAAAGTTAAGAGAGTATTAATAAAATAATTTAAGGTAACGGGATGTTTACAAAATTATCTATAGTTGAGGGGTCTCCATACATTTTAATGGGTGAATAATGAAAAGAAATTAATCTTTTCATTATTGGGATTAGATAAGCACTTGAGATATTGGAATATTGGATTCAAAGAATCAGGCAAATGAAATATTGGGGTATACTAGTGTAATATAATTTTTTGATTAATTTGTATCTGTATTCATATTCATATTCGATCCGATACAAAAATTTTTCTATTTGATTTTGGATAATATCGAATATAGAGAGCTTTACTAGAATACGATCGATAGTAAACGGCTCGATTTTTTATAATTTTTTTTCGATGATAGAGCTTTTAAATCGACGATCGATATTATTGAATATGATCTAAATCATTTAAATTATTAAGAAACCAAATTTTATCCTTTTTTGACATCACTAACCGAACAATTAAAGGATCACAAAATTTATAATTTTAATAGCCGGTATCTTATGTTTGCTTGTTTAACAGTATAGAAAAATCCAAATTAGCTAAATTTTTGTTAGAAAATTCTTTAAACTATTTAAAATAAAATCTAGACTTTAGATCTTCATTGCAGAAATTGTACCATTATTTTTTTGAAGAATATTCATTTTTAGTCATTTATTTTATGTCACTTGATTGACGAGAGAACAATTTTTAGCCATTTATTTCATATTCAATGATGTCGATCGTTAATTTGAAAACTTTATCATCGAAATCAAAATTTGTAGTAATTCGAACCGGTTACTACTAATAGTTTTCTAGTGTAGCTCTCTCTCTCTCTCTCTCTCTCTCTCTCTCTCTCTCTCTCTCTCTCTCTATATATATATATATATAGTAGGTCTTGTATGCTATTAGGAGCATGGAGGCCTCCGTGCTCCTAAGCCATTTTCGATGATGGAGCTTGCGAATTGACGATCGGCTCCGTTAGACTTAATCTAGTGCATTTGAAGTATCTAGAAAATAAATTTTGCGATTTTTCAATATCATTTACCTAACTATTGAAAGGGTTCAAAATCAACGGCTGAAACTAAAAATCTCACAAAAAGTGGTGATATACCACTAAAATTTTCAATCAGAGATATTGATCTTGTAGTAAATAGTATAAAAAATTTTCTATCAAATTTTATTTGATTTGTATACTTCTACACCGTTATACTTGCAAACGATATATATTAACCATTAAAAATTGTTGATTTTGAACCCTTTCGATCGCTAGGTAAATAATATCGAAAAATCGTAAAATTCATTTTCTAGATACTTCAAATATGCTAGATTAAGTCTAACGGAGCCGATCGTCGATTCGAAAGCTCCATCATCGAAAACGACTTAGGAGCACGAAGGCCTCCTAATAGCACACAAGACCTACTATATATATATATATATATATATATATATATATATATATATATACNGTTTTAATACATTTCTTCTCGAGTTAAGTTTTATATTTCAAGAGCCTCTTTTCATATGCCTTTTTTTTTTTTTTTTTTTTACAGAAGTAGCATTGATCTTTTTTATCAGAATTTTTTATTAGCAACTGAGTTGATTTCTTATAATTAGAGGCACCCTTACTCTTTTCCTTTTTGCACTGAGTAGCTAGATTAACAGATTCTGTTATGCAGCTTCTCCTTCTTAAATCTCTCATCTTCTTGAATACATATGATCAATAAATCATTTATTGATAATTCATTCTTATGTGTGTTATAGAAAATCTTAAAGGAGTTGAATTCAGACGGTAACGAGTTTAAAATTAAATGGATTGAGAAGCTGTTGGAGATCTGAACTTTTAAAGTCTTTAATTAAGCTGCTATGTTTCACATCTTTATGATATGCTCGCGCACACGCTTGGCTCGATTGTACTTGATACCCGAAAGTCGCTTTCTCAACGTGCTCACCAAACCTTTATCGGAGCTGACAAACTGCTACTCAATAGCCTTTGGCTAATTTTTAACTTTATCATATTCTGAGATTGATCTCCTTATACTTTTTGATACTCTAAACTTTATGAGCATCAAAGTTAAGTAGTTGAATCGCTCTTACTTTTTCTGTGCGGATTTCTGTTGTGTAGTAAATGGCCCCACTACCTTAGGTGGTTGCTCAAAGCGCAGAGCTAAATCTAAATCCATATAAGCCAAAATTAAAAGAAATATTTTCTTTCCAATTAGAATAGTTGTCCCCACTAAGTATAGGGATATAAGAAATATCATTAAGAAATGCGGTAGAGAAAGAATCTGTAAGAACAAAGAAAATACAAAACTTTATCGCCTACTATAAGATAATAATTTTTAGATTAGATAAATTCTACCTTCCTGTGAGTAGAGACATTACACCTATAAAATTTATCTATTTAATAATAAGACTGGCAGAAAACTAATTTCTAAATAACGATATTTTTGTAACTGTGGGTATAAGAAAATTCGCTATCTACAAATTCAATTCAGTATCCTATTTCAGTCAAAATTTAGAAAATTATTATTTATTTGACTGCAATAAATAGTCAATCTTTAATTCAATGTCGGTAAATGCTTATTTTTTTTTTTATTTATAGAATATTGTGGCTAATTCTAAGCATAATGAAAAGTGCAAATAATTTTATTTGACATTGAATGACTATTAAAATTAAGTTAAGAATCCATATGAATTTCAATACCATCTTATAAAAATATCATAAGTGTGAGACCCCAGATGATCATATATATATAAGATATAAGGTTAGAACTCTTAACCCGACTTAAGCATTTTGGACGGTGGCTAGTCTCAAGAGGTTAAGAGAGTTAAGTGTGTTAGGACGGGAGTACTCTTAGGATGGATGACTCCTTGGAAAGTTGGGGTGTCACAGCTGGTATCGGAGCCAATTACCAGCCGGAAGTGTGAGATGAGTTTCGGCTAAGCCACGGTCGAAATGACAAGACTAGCAAGACGAGTCTCACATCGCCTGGTACTTGGGGCGTCACAGTAAATATTATAACTAAGATGCTGTGGCTATTCTTAAATATAGTTCATATTATTGTAAAACACAGCGAAAAAAGAATAAAAGTTTTGAATAATTTTCTTAACAATCTTATGTGATTCAAAATTTATAACCGTATGAAGTCTATAAATCCTACTTTAAATTTTCATGATCACCTTATGTATGCTTAAAATAATCATGCAAAAAATATATCGTAAAATATTAAACTAAAATATTACTTTATATCATGAATAAACTAATGAGTGGTACAAAACTAAATGTTTTACATAATTTTGATATAGACTTATTCAACAACGAGTCACATTATGAAGAAAATCATAAAACATGTATATATATATATATATATATATATATATATATATATAGAGAGAGAGAGAGAGAGAGAGAGAGCTTGGTAGCATCAAGTGCTTCGTGCTATTAATAGCATAGTAGCCGGACTATATATATATATATATATATGGGTGCTTCTGAAAGCATAAAGGAGCTGATTTTTTCAAGTTTTTAACCTTTGAGTCAATCTATTTGATTATTTCTAATTCTTTTATTAATATTATTCTTCTAGGAGAACCACTTAACCTTAGAAGGACCAATCTCATCTCAAATATACAGTCCTTAATCAAAAGACTAAGAAGTTGGAAGTGCCAAGTTCTTTATACTTCTGAAATTAAAGTATAGTACATAGAAAACACACAGTGTATATATATATATATAAGTTCTAAATTGTTTGATTGCTAATGTGTATGGGGACCAGGAGATTTCGCAATAATGAGTGCTTAACTAATTTTTTTTAAGCTAAAGACCGGCTTACTTACTATTCGTTGGAGACTAGGAGTTTGGTTGTTTTTTGTGGGAAGATAAGATGGATAGTTAATTAATACACGTTGTAGGCAGATCAAAAAGATTCTTTCAATGTCTCATTTCTTGGTCCAACGAAATTCATAGAAATAAAAAGAAGTCCCATCAAATAGAGATTTTTTTTTTTTTTTTTTTCTTTGGACCATCTTTCCATCCTTAAAGTGAGATACATTAGGACTACTGTTGCAAGTCATATTGTAGCTACCGTGAAATATCAATTGCTTATTGAACCCTATGAATCACGTGAAAGTAGGATACTCCGAATTCAGAGGTCAAAGAGTTTTATAAAACATTCTTGGTGGAAAGAAAATATGAGGGAAAGATTTCACTGAATAAATTTTTTTTTGTGTTCTTCCGTTATCTTATTATAAATTTTATATAAAAATTAGGTATGTATGCGTGTGAAGTTTTAGTTGCATATTTACCGATTCTAATTAATATCCATATGTGCATATTAGTCTATATTATTATTCGAATTATATTCTGCTATAAATATCCGGTTTATATCCGAATTTGAAGAAATATTCAGTCGTATCTGAATCTATTTTTAATGAATATAATAATAAAAATTTAATATTCAATATGTATTCCTATCTGAATTCATATGCAAAATAAAAATATGGATATGAATATTTCATATCCCACCTGTTTTCATCTAAGTATACTGCGTAAAGCACAAATGCTAAGGGGGCATTGGTTCGCTGTAAAATGAACCGAAAAATCAATTTAGGTATAAAAACTACTTTTCTGTTTGCTTGGTTTATTAACGTAAAAATATTTTTCCATAAAAGTATTTTTATGAATATAGAGAAAAATTGAAGTCTTCATTTTTCGTTGTTTTACGATAGAAAATGAAGACTCAAGCTGCGTAAATTTTTTAAATTTTTTTTTTGAACCAAATAAATATAGATTTTTTAACTTTCAAACAAATAAATATTAATAAAAAATTATTTTTTTTCTTATAAACCAAACACTATAAAACGTAAAAAAAAAAAAAAAAATTCCATCGAAATTTTTTTATCTATCAAAAATTATTTTTTACGATTTTACAGTGAACCAAACGGAAGAGAAACTCAATTTCTACTCCTCTCCTTTCATAGTCTAAGCAATGTCAAAAACGCTATGCCTTCATAGTCGGCATAACGTCAAATACCTTATGCCCTAACCTGCAGCCAAACTTGGGAAAAAACTTAGACCGGAGGGGTGAGAGGAGAGAAAAAGTTTGCGAGCAAGAAGACAGAAAGTGTAATGGGAGAGAATATAAAGCCTCCTTGGACGTTCTGATCTGTCACCTAGTATTACTTTTTATTTTTATTCAATAATTATTTTCTTTTGCAAGTTTTAAAATTTTTAGTTTTTAATATTAAAAAATATTAAATTATTAGATGAATGCAAAAGTAATACGCATTCCAGACAAATACCAAAATCAGTAAAGTCAAAATCTTGTAAGATCCTTTCGTTTGCCAATCTTTTTATTCTCTTTAAAGAGATATGAGTTAAACGTATGTGTCATAAATAAGAGAAGTTTTTTTTAAGAATGTTTCTTTTAACACTAATATTATGATCAATATTAAAATTATTCTAAAAGAATTGACTCAAATTAAGTTTGTACGAATTATCTATCAAACAAACATTACCAACAATAACATTATCGGAGAATATAGTAAAAAGTTTATTTTCAAATAAAATTTTGAAATATTTATTTCTCAATTTAGAAATAGAAACTAAGTTTCTAGAAAATTTAGGAATATAAAAGTATTCTCAAATTCAAGTACGAAGTCAGTACTAAGTTTTAAAATAAAATTTCTACAGTTTCAATTTGAGATTTATTTTCTTCTCCGCTAATTAAAATTTTTTTATTTGGCTTCAATATTTTTAGGTTGTGAAAACCCTGCATGTTATTTGAGATATGTACAGTAGTTGTAGAGTCAATTCACCATGTGTTTTTAGAAATATTAACTAAATAAGATTCATAACAAATATAATTAGTTTTAATACATTTCTTCTCGAGTTAAGTTTTATATTTCAAGAGCCTCTTTTCATATGCCTTTTTTTTTTTTTTTTTTTACAGAAGTAGCATTGATCTTTTTTATCAGAATTTTTTATTAGCAACTGAGTTGATTTCTTATAATTAGAGNCTCTTATACTTTTAAAAGTACCAAGTTATTGGTGCTTGTAGATTTTTAGTCATTGGATTAAGAAATATACGGTTAGGATGATGTGGGCCTCCTAGGGTTGAATGAGTGGTTGGTTGAATAGTATAATCTAATGGTTGAAAATGATATGAGGAATAGATCTAACGGTAAAAAATTTAAAAGCACCAAGTACTTAGTGCTTTAATAAGCATCATAGCTGGACTCTATATATATATATATATATATATATATATATTCCTTTCTTTTCATTAAGAAATAAATAAATAAATATTTTTTTTGTACTGTTGGCCGATGCCCCACAAGGGGCTTGCGGTGGGCCCTGCACAGGGCTACACTTGGCTGCAACTTGCATACCCTTTTTTATTTTTATTTTTATTTTTTTTCATTCTTGTATCGTTTTGTGCGGCCCGGCCGCCGTTCCTCCAAACGCTTGTCTAGATTGAGGCCGGCCAGCCGACGTGGCCACCAAAGCAAATCAATTGGCAAATTTATTTATTAAGAAACGAAAATTTCGCGAAAGATGTTGCTCTGATACCAAATATTAAAATTTTATTAGAAACTAAGGTTCTACCTTCTGCTATAATTTTGATTTCTGTACCTAATTTGTTGGCGACGGTTTTTGTTCGTGGTTTGTCCTCGTTCGTGATCTGCAAGAGAGCAGAAAGTTTCGAGTCTAATTCCTTTACCTCCGAAGATGGAGCCGTCACAGAAAATTGAATTAGGATTAGACCGGGACTCCCGTATATTACATATTTATATATAACTTAATATAAGGATGTTAAATCATGTTCGTCCATTAAGAACGTGTTCAGATACATCCTAACTATTAGATCTACTGTATATTTATAAATCGACTTGAATAGACTAACTGTATCTTTATAAATCGCCTTAAATAAATCACGTAAGCCACATCTAACATTTCTCTCTTAAACTTTTTCTTTTGAGCAAAATAAAAAAAATAATATAAAAAATTAAAAATTTTCAATAAACTATATTAAAAATAAATAAATTAACAAAACATCAACCTAAAATATATCAAATTAATCCACCCGGCGCTCAACATGAGCGAAGCAACACGGACAGAAAAATTCTAGTTACGGATTCAAAATTAGTGCGAAAAAGAAAAAGAACGAGGAAAAGCAAAAAAAATTCATTGCTATAGTTTTATGGAGAGAAGAAGTTATAATATCATAGAAGCAAAAAAGTTAATTTATCTCACTTATTAACCAAAATTAAGTATTTTACTTACGGCTAATTATATTTGTTTTAACGAACACTAACAATAGAAATATATTTGAAATTGTTAGAATTTTTTGAAAGATAAATCTAAAAATTTAAACTAAAAAACTGTATGAAGTTATTCCTTAATAAAAAAAAACAGAGCATAACTTATGTAAGTTGTTTCCTACTCTCTCTTTGCATTTCTATATGAAAGAGAGAAGAGAAATGTTCAACAATTCGTCTCATCGCACCACCTTCCGAACTCCCCCACTATGGCCTCTCGAGCCGAGGAGAAGCACCCTCATTCATCACTCCCCTCCTCCTCAACGGAGAAGAAGCTCAGCTCTCTCCTCCCTATCGACAAGCTTATTTTCCCCCTCTTCCTCTTCTTTGTTTTGTCGCTTCTCTTGTTCCTCTACGTCTCCCCGCAGTTCCAATCCCCACAACCCGACGCATCTTCGCACCGCCTGCAAGCTGCATGCGCCGCCGACATAGCCTCATTCTACATCTACGACCTGCCCGACCGCTTCGACCGCAACCTCCTCCGCAGCTGCCGCGATCTCAGCCCCCGCACTGACATGTGCCCCCACGTCGCCAACCGCGGCCTCGGCCAGCCGGTCCCGGACCGCCCCGACTGGTTCGCGACGAATCAGTTCGTCGCCGCGATGCTCTTCCGTGCTCGTGCCGAGCGCCACCCTTGCCGCACCTTCGACCCCGACTCCGCCGCTTTGTTCTACATTCCCTTCTACGCCGGCCTGTACACGTCGTCGGTGTTCAGCCAGAGGAACCACACTCTCCGCGACGCGCTCGGCGTCGACCTCGCGGATCACGTCTCCCGCCTCCCGACGTTCCGCCGCCACGGCGGACGCGATCATTTTCTCATCACAGGCCGCACGTCGTGGGATCTAATGCGGCCCGCAGACACAAGCGAGATGTCGTTCGCCAACCGGTTGCTCCGCCTTCCGGCGCTCGCCAACGTGTCGATCCTCACCATCGAGCGGCATCCGTGGCAGGGCAAGACTCAATTCGGCATCCCCTACCCCTCCTACTTCCACCCGCGCTCCGCCGACGAGCTCACCGCATGGCAGGAGGAGGCGCGCCGCGCAAAGCGGACCCACCTCTTCACCTTCGTCGGCGGGGCGCGCAACGGGGGCCAGAAGGAGGTTGTGCGCGCGTTGGTATTGAAGCAGTGCGGCTCGTCGAGCCGCTGCCTCCGGCTGGAGTGCAAGCCGGGTTCCAAAGATTGCTCCACGCCTGGCCGGGTCATGGACTTATTGATGCGCGCCGAATTCTGCTTGCAGCCGCAGGGCGACTCGTTCACGCGGCGGTCGGTGTTCGATTCGGTGCTGGCCGGGTGCGTGCCGGTGTTCTTCTCGGAGCACACGGCGTACACGCAGTACCCGTGGTACGTACCCGGGCGGGCGGAGGAGTGGTCGGTGTTTCTGCGGCAGGAGCAGTGGGGGCGGATAGAGGAGGAGCTGAGCCGGATACCGAAGGATGCGGTGGCGCGGATGCGGGAGGTGGTGATCGGAATGATCCCGAGCGTCACCTACGCGCACCCGAACGCCAGCTGGGCCGAGGGGCGGCGCTTCCGCGACGCCGTCGACGTCACGCTCGCCGAGCTCACCAAGCGTGCGCGGGACGCGCTGAGTGAGTCCTAGAACAATAGTATATATACCAAGTAAATTAATTTGGAGTAGAGAGAACGATCTCTTTATTACTTCTTCTTCCGTCTAATTCTTTTTCTTTGTTTAGCCATTCTATCAAAAAAAAAAATGCTGTTGGATAATGGTTCTTTGTTTACTATTTGAACTGTCTGTATTTTTAGCATCCATTGTCAAGATTTCTTTGCCAATCAACTACAACCACCGATTAGGCTATATACTAAGTGAGGAACCGTGCTTCAAAACAAGTAGAACATCCAACATAACATTATATATTTTATTAGTCATATCCGTCAAAGATCCCTCACTGCCGGCGGTGGAAATGGACCCGACGATTCTTTCTCCGGCAATGGTTAAAGTAAGGCGATGATAATCCTTTTGACTACGGTGGAAGGGAAAGGTAAGCGCACATTAGTGAGAGAGAGAGAGGACGGAGGGAGGCAACGGGAAAAAATGTAGAGAGAATTAATGAATTAATTATAGATGGAGAGGCTGACCGTCCCTAACGCAACGGGATAAGATCTTTTTTATTTTTTTAAAAGCAAAGTACCGAATCATTTCTATTTGAAATTGATGCAGACTTTATTTTTTTATTAAAACTATTTAATTTATAATTTTTTTTATCTGAATTATTATAGTAAAATTAGTTAAGAAATTTGTTAAATTGAATAGATTTATCAAGTATTAGTTTAACTATTTTAATTTTGTTTGCTAAAATTAATTAAAAATTTTAAACTAGATATAATTATTAATAAATTTGCAAAATATCTAAGTTATTTGACTAAAATTACTTTAGCCTAAAATTATAAAAACTAAGAGATTATAAATAAATAATAATTTAAAGTAAGGAGACAATTCGAAGTTATCATGAACTAAACAACAATTAAAAGTAAATATTTATAGTCAAAATCCACTTTACTCCTACTGTCAGTGAAACAAACACATATCGATGCAGAATATTTATATTTAGAGGCAATTGCTTATATATTCGTGAAAAATTTTCGACAAAAATATCTTTTTTACGTTTTAACTTATTTTTAATATATTTTAGAGTTAAAATCTGTTAATAAACTCTATTATTTCTATGAAATTACTATTTTGTCCTTTCAAATATACTTTTCTACCATCATCGACTTTTCTTATTTACCCTTAAAAGTTAGGGGAATAAAAAGTATTTTGCTTTTTAATCTTTTTCAATATACCCTTCTAACATCACCAGCATTTTTTATTTGCCCATAAGTTAAGAGTAAAAATGGCATTTTAATTTTTTTTAACTGTTATATATATTTAACTCACGTTAGGCTTCGTTTGGGATTACGGGGAGATTGTGTTACGTGCGGTGAGAAACGACATTGGAAAGAAATCATGTTTGTTTCCGTACGTAATATTGCATTCCGCATATCGCGATGAGTCGGTTATGATATATTTTCTGGGGTCCTACCGGAGAATGCAGAAGCATATTCCTATATACTTTTTTTCTTTAACTCCATTTTATCTAATAGCGTTAGATAGATCTCAATACCAAACTAAGTCTTAACCCAAGTTAACTTAATGGGTGGTAACTGTAGTAGTATTTTGAAATAACGGAGGTACATATGGGTACCAAACTAAGCCTTAATGGGTGATAACTGTAGGAATATTTTGGAATACCAAAGTAAGCCTCAACTCCATTTTATCTAATAGCGTTAGATAGATCTCAATACCAAACTAAGCCTTAACCTAAATTAACTTAATGGATGGTAACTGTAGGAGTATTTTGGAATAACGGTGGTATATATGAGGAGTATTTTGGAATAACGGAAAAATATATGAGAGGTATACTAAAAAAAAAATAAAAAAAATAAAAAAATAAATAAGATATTTTTGAAATTTTAAGTGGTATATAGACGACAATTATTCCTTATATTTATACACAAGATTGTTCAATGAGCGGAGATACCGCGTTCCTATGTCTCGAACCAGTGAAATCCCTCATTTGGAGAAAAAGTACAATTATTTTTTTTCAAAAAATTATGATTAAATAGGTAAATTCAAGTGGTAAATTTGATTGTTTGAAGATACAGACGATGTGGTACTATTGGCACTTTTTAGAATTTTTTTATACCCTAATAAATATTTATCGATTATTTTTAGTGGACAAACTATAGCCTACACCCTGAAGATTTGTATATTTATACACTAACATTTATTGACTATTCTTTATTATATATTTTAAATTTTCCAGCCATTAAATTATACAATTTTAATTTTTAAATTAAAAGTATAATATGAACGAAGAAATGATAAGTTTATAGTTTGGTTGGGGCAAAAGGGATATTGTCTAAAAATATTCGCATCTATATTCAATACTATCCAGAGTTGAATAGAAAAATATTCAAATCTTGTTGAATATGTATATAGATACAGGTATTCAAATTTTTTAATAGTATAATAATTTTATGTTAAAAAATTATATTACACTAGTACATTCCAAAATTCTGTTTCTTTGATTCCCTGACTCCAATTTGCTAATATTCCATTCTCCTATTTTAATATTATATTGTACTTTCAAATTTTTATATATGAATTAGGTTATTACGCTTTAAAAAATACAGAAACTTTCGTGCTTGTAAGTTGTTTGCGATGATAAAATATTCGATTAAGCTATTTGTTCTATAAAAAATGATATATAGCGTTGGAACTATATAGAAACCAAATTTTATATATTTTTGACTTTGTTTGTCTAGTAAACGAGTAGTCTCAAAATGAATAACTGAAATAAAATTTGTATGCATTAATCCTTAGATTTATTAAATTAAATATATGTATATAAAAATTTAACAAACTTTAGTTATATATTTATTAATTTTAATTCATTTTTATGTGTGTATATTAGTATATATTATTATTTGACTAATATCCAAATAGAAATATTCGATTTATATTCGAATTCGAAGAAATATTCGATTGTATCCGAATCCGTTCACTACAACAGAATTAGGTTATAGGGATATATGTTTGGGACATTTTTGTGTAAGTGTTTCATTTATACTAAAACTTTAAAAAAAATCTACTAAGACCTAAATATAAAGTCCAATCCAACCAAAAATAAAAAATTACTCTATTCAACCCAACCCACTCAGCCCATTCGGTCCGATTACAAACAGAAAAGGAAAAAAAAAAAAAATCGATCACCATCTCCCTTTCTCCTCTCACTCAATCCACTGAAATCCTAGATGAAGAGCCCTTCGCTCTCCTCCTCCTCCCCTACCACAGCCAATGAGGTAGAGTTCCGGCAGTTGCTAAATGCTTAAATAATTATTGTTAAATTAGCAGCACTTTTTTTAGGTGATACCGTCACTCTTAAACTGTCACTATATACCTAGCGACCCCACATATAGCAACACTTTTTAAAAGTGTCGGTAATTTAGCCAGTAGTAATTTGTTTGACCTGTACTGATATTTAAAAATATCACTATACATCATTTTTGTTGTAGTGGTTTTAGCTAGACCTGGCAAACGGGCGGGTTGTGTAATCCGCGGGCGAGTTATTGTACCCACGGGTTACTTGGGCATAGGTAAAATTTACCCACAAGTTTTTGGGTAGCCAACATCATTACCCATACCCACCCACGGGTGAGCGGGTGGGTATGCGGGTTACCCATAATTTTTTTTCTTTTTTTCTCTTATATTTTTTAAATGCAAAATACATACATATAAGTTTTAAAAATAGGGAAAACTTCAAAAACCCCCCCTGTGGTTTTGTGCATTCTCACTTTGCTACCCTGTGGTTTAAAACGTATCAATTTGCCCCCCTGTGGTTTCGTTTTTATCTTGTTGTTATCAATTTTATTATTATTATTTTTTTAAAATCAGTGACAAAGTTAAAATTAAAGGATACTAAAGTGACTATTCGATAAATATAGATGGTTATCTGAAGTTTTTTTGTATATAATTTAACGAAATATTAACGAAAAAGCTTCCGAAAAGATAAAAATGAAACCACAGGGGGGTAAATTGATACGTTTTAAACCACAGGGTAGCAAAGTGAGAATGCACGAAACCACAGGGGGGGTTTTTGAAGTTTTCCCTTAAAAATATAGCATAACTCATTATTTAAAATATCATAACATTCAATAAAAATATTTAAAGTCTTAAAACTTAAAAATTTCGTAATATAAAAGACGTGATAAAAAATTATAGTTAGAATTTGTAGGATGAGTAAATAAAAAAATATATATTTTAATTAAGAAAATATATTTTGTAATTAAAAAATATATGTGCGGGTATCCGTGGGTGCTCGCGGGTTACCCAAAATGCTCATAGCTTAATGGGTACCCACCCGTTTTACCCATAATTTTTTGGGTTGAAAATGTTGATACTCATACCCGCAAATTTGCGGGTAACCCGCAGGCACCCGCGGATATGGGTCGAAATTGCCAGGTCTAATTTTAGCAAATATAATAATAAAAATTTAACATTCGATATATATATATATATATATATATCTATATTTAAATTTATATTTCAAAAAAAAAAAATGGATACCAATATGGTTCCCATCTGTTTTCACCACCTTGCCTCTACTCGTCACTAGTGCACTTATACATCATAACCAAACACCATCTGTATACATTGCCTAAAGCACATATGTTATGGGTGTGTTTGGTTACCAATAAAACTACACAGAAAATTAATTTTTGGTTGAAAAATATTTTTTTGATGTCTGATTGCCTGTAAAAAAAAATTTGAAAAAGTTTTTTACGAATCCGTATGAGCCAAAAATGAAAAGCTACAGTAAAAAACACAGGACTCACTCGTCTTTTTACACGTGGTCCACGAGGTGGGCTTCACCTCGTGGACGGTCCGAGAGAGCAGTGGATCTCTCTCTCTCCTTCTTCGATTATATACATAGTTTTATTTTATATATAAATATATTATTATACCATATTTTATTTATAAATATATAATAATTTAATTTATAATATTAAATATATATATTATATTACATGTTTATTGTATAATATATTTTAAATATATTTTGTTTATAAATGTAAATTATAATAATTAAATATATTATGATAATTATTATATATTAATAAAATATAATATATATTTATATAATAGGAGAAAATATATATAATAATTTTTAATTTATTTTTTCTTTTTTTTTCGTTTAACCAAATAACCGTAATGAAAAATTATTTTTCATTTTTACAAACCAAACACTAACGAGCGTAAAATTTATTTTTCTCCGAAATTTTTTTTTTACCGAGATTTTTTTTTCATAATTTTATGTGGAACAAAACCAAACACTAAGGTGCGTAAAATTTATTTTCCTCCGATAATTTTTCTTCATAATTTTACGTGGAACGAAATAGTCCCTAAGTGTGCGTCTTAATTATAGAGAAGCGAAACTCCATTTCTACTCCATTCCTTACATAGTCAAATACACCTCCATATAAAGTCAGCAGAATATCAAATAAGCTATACCTAACTCATAGCAGCATAATATCAAATAACCGACCGTCCCTAGAGCAAGTGGCAAAGGGCTTGATGGTTGGTACCTGAGACCCAAGTTCGAATCCTTGTTGATTCATATTTTCAGCTAAGTTTATTTCTAAATGAAATAAACGAATCGGGTAGCGTGCTACCTATCTCTCTCAAAAAAAAAAAAGAAAAGAAAAAAAAAAAGCAGCATAATATCAAATAAGCTATACCTAACTCATAGCCAAACTTGGAAAAAACATGAGTGGCGGCTTATAAATGATGCTTCAGCGAGAAAATTCAATCTGTTATCATGTATCAATTTTATCTCTATCTAAAATTTATAATTTTTTTTTTTTTTATAATTTAATCTTTTTTTAAATTTTAGCATTTAAAATTATTCAATAATATATTATTGAACGAAGATAATTAATTTAACAGGTGGTAGCGAATGCAGAGCTTCCCTATTAATGAAGTATTCTTTAGAAGCTTCCCGTTAAAATTGTATCCACCAAACGTGTTGAAACAACATCGACAATAGAAGCCAATCCCCCCGCTATTAATGCTGCGTGAGGAAGAAAATTCCAAACCTAATTTGGACAAAAATTTTATGGTTTAGTTTGGGGATTATACAGATCGGCGCCATGTGGCTTATACGACGGCCACGGATGGAAAGAAAAAAAAAAAAAGAAACAACATCGACAATAGAAGCCAATCCCCCCCGCTATTAATGCTGCGTGAGGAAGAAAATTCCAAACCTAATTTGGACAAAAATTTTATGGTTTAATTTGGGAATTATACAGATCGGCGCCATGTGGCTTATACGACGGCCACGGATGGAAAGAAAGAAAAAAAAAAAAGCCCGGTGTTTTTAGAGAAAGAGAGAGAGAAAAAGTAACTGAGAAAGACAGTCGTCGGATCGGCCACGTAGCGCCAATCCGCATAGTCCCCAAACTAATTAATTTAATTAATTTGGGGACTATGCCTATAAAATTTTTGTCCAACTAATTTAAATCGCCCATTTCAATGCTGCTTGATGCAATTCAAAATAATTTAAAATTTAATTTTTGAATAATTCAAATATTCTAGATTATGTATAAATAATGCTGATCATCCAATCGGTGTTTGATAAATTCAAACATAAAATTTAAAATTAAGATTTAAAGTGTTGATTGCAATCAAGAATATGTAAATTTTTGGACAATATATAATTTTCAAGTAAGACACAAATTAAATACCTAAAATATAGATTGGTTTCCAAAAATCATAGTATATTGTTGCTCACATTCAATAATTTAGATCTTAATTTTAAAATTTCGATAATTATATTTTATTTTTGTGTGAAGAGAAAAAAGGGTAAAAAATGTAGACCTCCTAAACTTGGGCTCTTTTGCAAATAGGCATATATATGAACTTTTAACTATGACAATTAGATCCCANGAATCGAACCTTAAACGTTATCGCTTTTTTTACATATTAAACTAAATTTTTTTGTTTATATTTCAAAGCTTCATGAAACTGTATGTTATATATATGAACTTTTAACTATGACAATTAGATCCCATAAAGTCTATCAAATAACACTTCAGAGCCCTCTCTTTACTTAAAAGGTATTAATTACACAATTGTTTTGGCGATATATATAACATACAGTTTCATGAAGCTTTGAAATATAAACAAAAAAATTTAGTTTAATATGTAAAAAAAGCGATAACGTTTAAGGTTCGATTCAATTCTTTTTTCTTTGATTGTCAGACTTAATTACTAAAATTAAAAGAGAAATTAAAAAAATAAATATATTTCTGCAATTTGGATTAATAATTAATAAAGAAGAAGAATTTCAAACTATTTGATAAAATTTTGAAAAAAAATGTGATGGAAAAAAATTGGAAATTCAGATCATGTCTTTTGTACATTTTCCCCAAAAGCACAACTTAAATACGCAAGTTGGTTCCTACTCTCTCTCTCTCTGTCTCTGTATATATTTCTTTTCTCTGTATATGAAAACGAGCTAGAAGAGGAATGTTCAGCAGTTCATCTCATAGCACCAGCACCTTCCGAACAGCCCCAGAATGGGCTCACGAGCCGAGGAGAAGCAGCTTAGCTCTCTCCTCCCTATCGACAAGCTTATTGTCTCCCTCTTCCTCTTCTTTACATTTTCGCTTCTCCTCTCGTTCCTCTACGGCTCCCCGCATTTCCAACCCCCACAAACCGACCCATTTCTGCAAGCTGCATGCGACGCCGACATAGCCTCATTCTACATCTACGACCTGCCCGACCGCTTCGACCGCGACCTCATCCGCCACTGCCGCAGCCTCAGCCCCAGCAGGAACATGTGCCCCTACGTCGCCAACCGTGGCCTCGGCCAGCCGGTCCCGGACCGCAACGACTGGTTCGCGACGGAGCAGTTCGTCACCGAGATGCTCTTCCGTGCCCGCGCCGAGCGCCACCCTTGCCGCACCTTCGACCCCGGCTCCGCCGCTTTGTTCTACATCCCCTTCTACGCCGGTCTGTACACGTCGTCGGTGTCCCGCCAGAGGAACCACACTCTCCGCGACGCGCTCGGCGTCGACCTCGCGGATTACGTCTCCAGGTTTCCGACGTTCCGCCGCCACGGCGGACGCGACCATTTTCTCATCACCGGCCGCACGTCGGGGGAGCTAATGCGGTCTGCCAGCAGGGCAAGCGAGAACTCGTCCACCAACCGCCTGCTCCGCCTTCCGGAGCTCGCCAACATGTCGATCCTCACCATCGAGCGGTTCGTGTGGGATGGCAAGAATCAATTCGGCATCCCCTACCCCTCCTACTTCCACCCGCGCTCCGCCGACGAGCTCACCGCGTGGCAGGAGGAGATGCGCCGCGCGGAGCGGACCCACCTCTTCGCCTTCGTCGGCGGGGCGCGCACCAAGGGCCAGAAGGAGGTTATGCGCGCGTTGGTATTAGAGCAGTGCGGCTCGTCGAGCCGCTGCCTCCGGCTGGAGTGCAAGCGGGGTTCCAAAGATTGCCGCACCCCGGGCCGGGTCATGGACGTGCTGATGCGCGCCGAATTCTGCCTGCAGCCGCAGGGCGACACGTTCACGCGGCGGTCGGTGTTCGATTCGGTGCTGGCCGGGTGCGTGCCGGTGTTCTTCTCCAAGCACACGGCGTACACGCAGTACGCATGGTACGCGCCCGGGCGGGCGGAGGAGTGGTCGGTGTTTCTGGGGCCGGAGCGGCGGGGGCGGATCGAGGAGGAGCTGAGCCGGATACCGAAGGACGCGGTGGCGCGGATGCGGGAGGTGGTGATCGGGATGATCCCGCGCGTCACCTACGCGCACCCGAACGCCAGCTGGGCCGAGGGGCGGCGCTTCCGCGACGCCGTCGACGTTGCGCTGGCCGCCCTCACCAAGCGTGTGCGGGACGCGTTGAGTGAGTCCGACAACAATAGTACGATCGAAGAAAATTAAATTGGAGAAGAGAGATCGATCTGCTTTAAATTCGTTTATATTGTCATCACAACATATTCTCTCTCTCTCTCTCCTTTTTTTTTTTTGGTTAAACCCCCTTCATTTAGGCATTCTTTCAAAGGCGCAATGCTTCTATATTTGTTTTTTTTTAAAAAAAAAAAAAATACTTTTTACCTCGTTAGGCCGATTGATAAAATCAAGGATAAAATTGACCTTGTGCAAAAGAATATAAGAAGAAAGATTATTGCCTACACCAGACGTGTTCACTTAATGATGATATATCGTTCGTTTATGACCTCTTTATCCTTCTACATTTTTTGATCTGATCATCAAAAAGTCAATAAATAAACTTATAAACACATCTAGCTCTACTTTTCATCCAACAGGGGTAAGTAAAACTATGTTTCCTAGAATTTTGGGTGCAACTAAGTCAAAAGAAGCTTGGGAAATTTTTAAAAAAGAGTTCTGAGGCTCCGACAAAATCATCACCATTAAGCTTCAATTATTACGGGAGAATTTGATAATCTAGCCATGAAAGATAATGAAAATATAAAAGATTTTTGCTCTAGAGTTGCCGGAATCATAAATCAAATAAGAAGTTATGGAGATACAATTGAAGAGAAAAAGATAGTTGAGAAAATTTTAAGAAGTTTACCGCCTAAATTTGATCATATTGTTGCTGCAATCGAAGAATCGAAAGATTTATCTATATTTACTTTGCATGAAGTGATGGGTTCTCTTAAGACACATGCACAAAGAATGAGCAGGTTTACAGATCAAAATATAGAGCAAGCATTTCAATCCAAACTAAAAATCCAAGAGAGGAAAGCAGCAAGTATGGAGCGAGATGGCAAAGATAGAAGATAGTTCCAAAGGAGAAATCAAGATAATTGGTCTCGTGGCAAAGGTAAAGGCCGAAATGGACAACCAACTCAAAGAAATGGTAACTTCAATTCCCAATATTTTATTTGCAAAAAATCTGGACATGAATCTAAAAATTGTCGTTTTCGATACAAAAGATGCAAGATTCTAAACCATTCTGAAAGAGACTGTTGGTTTAAGGATAAGAAAGCTAAAAATGAAGCTAATTTTTCTAAAGAAGATAACGGTGAACAATTATTTTTACTCTTGCATGAATGCTCAACAAGAATCACAGGAAACTTGGTATTTGGATAGTGGTTGTAGCAATCATATGACAGGGAATCGAGACTTCTTCATTGATCTACAACAAGATTCATCTTCTCAAGTCAAGCTTGGTAATGGCAAGTTACAACAGATTGAGGGCAGGAGTCATAGCTGTCTACACAAAAGGAGGTATGAAAAGGTTAATTCATGATGTTCTCTATGTTCCAGGCTTAACTCAAAATTTACTAAGTGTTGGGCAGTTATTGCAAAATGGATATACAGTTATATTTGAAAAAGGTGAATGCAAAATTTTTGATAAAAATAAGAAAGCATTAGTAGCAAATGTTAAGATGACCCCAAATAAAGTTTTTCCTCTGAACATATCAACCAAGCAAAATATTGCATTAAAAAGTGAAAAAGTTGATGAATCATATTTGTGGCACTTGAGATATAGCCACTTAAACTTTAAAGGACTTCATCTATTAAAAGAGAAGAACATGGTTTTCGGTCTTCCGTCAATAAATAAAGTGGACCAAATTTGTGTAGGACTTGTTTACGGAAAGTTACATCGCCTTCCATTTACTAAAACATCTTGGAGAGCAAAGGCTCCGCTCGAACTAATTCATGCAGATATTTGTGGCCCTACAAGAACTCCTTTTAAAAAAAATAGATATTTTCTTCTCTTTGTGGATGATTACAGTAGAATGATGTGGGTATATTTTCTTGAGCAAAAATCAAAAGCTTTTTCTATCTTTATTCAATTCAAAGCATATGTTGAAAAACAAAGCGGCCACCAAATAAAGATATTAAGAACATATTGTGGAGATGAATTTACTTCTCTTTCATTCAACAACTACTGCAAGGAGAATGGAATTAAAAGACAACTTACTGTTCGACATACACCAGAGCAAAATGGTGTAGCAGAACGCAAAAATCGAACTATAGTAGAAATGGCTCGAAGCATGATGAAAGGAAAAGGACTACCAAATCAATTTTGGGCCAAAGCAGTCAATACTGCAGTTTTTATTCTTAATAGATCTCCTACAAAAGTTGTTCAAAACAAAACACCTTACGAGGCTTGGCATGGACAAAAATCTCAGGTAAAAAATCTAAAAATTTTTGGGTGTATTGCTTATGCTCTTATTCCATCACAATATAGAGAAAAATTTGATGAGAAAAGTGAAAAATATGTTTTCATTGGATATAGTGAAGAATTTAAAGCTTATCGTCTTCTTAATCCAAAAAACAATCAACTTGTTGTTTCTCAAGATGTACTCTTTGATGAGTTAGCAGCATGGAACTGGAATGAAAGCGCTTCACAACAAACAAGAACAATTGAGTTTATGGAGCCAAGCAATAGCCCAGATAATCTACAACAACAAGAAAGTCCAAGTGCATCAAAAGAAGGCACATCAAATCAAGTGATCTCTAATACAGAGTCCCCTCCCAGAAAGGTACGCTCCTTAAGTGAAATATATGCATCTTGTGATGTTGCCTTCTTTGCTTGTGAGCCGCAAAATTTTCAAGAAGCAAGCAAAGATGATATACCTCTATTGAAAAGAATCACACTTGGGAGCTTGTTGACCTTCCAAACGGAAAAGATGTCATAAAGCTCAAATGGATTTACAAGACCAAATATAAAGAAATGGAAAATCTTCATACAACTCAAATGCAAGAGAAAGACGAGGATATTCTGACAACTCGTGAAGCCTATACAATTGTACTTGGACACAGATCTGGGTATGTTCGGGGTATGGGTCCAGGCCTTGAGCCTATAGAGAATGGCGGTCTGAGGGGACAACGGCTTCGTGCACAAATACAAGCAAAGATCGAGGTTGAGATAACAGCTTGAATTCAAGAGGAGGTAGAGGCACGCATGGCACAAAAAGAGAGTGGGGTACAAGCTCGAATAGAGCAACGAGAGGCTGAAGCAGAGACTCGTTTAGCTCAAAAGGAGGCACGATTGGAGCAAATGGAAGCCCAGATGCGTGCTGTTATGCAGCATTTATCGAAAATTGGGATGCCTTTATCTTCGCAGCTAACATCCCCTAGTCGTTGTAAGTAATAAATCTATACTTTTGATTTAATTTGAATGATTGAAATTTCTGGATAGCATGCAGTTTTTCTATATTAAATGACAAAATATAAATTTTAGAAACCTTGCTTACTTTTAGTTCAATTAAGATTAAAATATTTGCAATCAAGTAAGTTCATATTGCATGAAAATGTTATTTGGTTTTTGAGAAATTGGTGATTTACTGTCTAATTTTATTTTCTCTTTTTATTGTGCAGGATTAAACGAGGCAAATGAGCTTCATGGATTTCATTTCCATTTGTCTAGTGGTTTTGAAAGGGGAACAACTGAAGACTTGCACATTTTGAAAATACTTAAAGCATCTTCATATTATGTTTAAGAAATCTTATAACTAGTCGTAAAAGTGGTATAATTAAACAATTTGTGTATGTTGGAGATGCATGAAGCATTTTGTATGTTTTGGATATTAGTAATGGATTTGTGTATGTTGGAGATGCATGAAACTTTTTGTATGTTTTGGATATTAGTAATGGAACAACTTGTTTTATTGATATTTTGGTTCTTATTTGAAAACTGTTATGCTCAGAGTATTACTTAATTATTTTTATAATTTTATTAGTAGCAAATTTTTTATAATTTTGTCTCAAATCAATAGTTGATCCAAAAGATCAATAAATTTTGTGGTGAAATATTGTGTTTGGCCATAAAAGTTTTGAATTATCGCCGTAATTCTTTCGGGATTTAATTAGTGGCCAACTTTTTGGTCACAGTTGACACATGTCTTCTGTGGCAAGGTAGTTTGCCACAAATGCATGGCTTATTTTGTGGCGAATATTTTCCAGCAAATGCTTACCACATTTAGTGGCCAACTTTTTGGTCACAGTTAACATGTCTTCTATGGCAAAGTAGTTTGCCACAAATGCATGACTTCTTTTGTGGTGAATATTTTTCCAGCAAAAACTTTCCACATCACAATTGATATACTAATTTTATAACGAAATATTTCGCCACAAATAGAATACCTTTTTATGGCGAATATTACTTTTCCCCACAAGTATATTTTATAGCGGGCTTATTGTGGCAGGCTTGTGGCGCAGAATATTTCGCCACAAAAAATATTTTGTGACGAAATTTGTTCTTTTTGTGGCGAAAATTTTTTCCACAAAATGGCTATCTTCTTGTAGTGAGATAGCTCTGTCGATAAGCACAAAGCTCGCTTAGTTGCAAAAGGATTTAGCCAACAACCAGGTAAGAATTTCATTGAAACTTTTGCACCTGTTGTAGGCATGGAGACAGTTAGAACTGTTCTTGCCCTAGCAAGCCAACTAGAATTGCCAGTTTATCAACTCGATGTTAAGTCGGCATTTTTAAACGGAGAAATTGAAGAAGAAGTTTACGTTGAACAACCTGAAGGGTATATTATAGAAGGAAAAGAAAATCAAGTCTATCGACTGCGAAAAGCCTTATATGGCTTAAAGCAAGCACCACGTGCTTGGAATAGCAAGATTGATAAATATTTTCGCCAAAATGGTTTTGTGCGGAACCTAAGTAAGCCATCACTTTATGCAAAATGGCTAAAAGATACACAAGATTTTTTGATCATTTGTCTTTATGTTGATGATCTTATCTACATGAGCACTAATCCTATCATGGTTGAAGAATTTAAAAAAGCAATAATGAAAGAATATGAAATGACTGATCTTGGTCTCATGCGATATTTTCTTGGCATTCAAGTTAAATAGTCAAAAGGAGAAATTTTCTTGACACGAGAAAAATATATTGAAGACTTGTTATCAAAATTTCATATGTCAAATTGCAAGCCTGTCGAAACTCCTATATCTAAGAATGAGAAATTCCAATTGCATGATGGTGCTCAGAAGGTTGATGCTACAATCTATAGAAGTTTAGTTGGCTCTCTTATTTATCTAACAAATTCAAGACCAGATATTGCTTTTTCTGTTAGTTTGTTATGCAGGTTTATGAGCCAGCCAAGTAAGATTCATTTTGCAACTGCCAAGAGAATTCTTCGCTATCTACAAGGCACAAAAAATTTCTGTCTCAAGTACAAAAAGGAGAATGACAACAAGCTTGTTGGGTACACTGACAGTGATTGGGCTGGCTCTCTCGACGACCGTAAAAGCACTTCAGGTTATATTTTCTGCTTGGGAACAAAAGTGATTTCTTGGTCCTCTAGGAAGCAGAAGGTCGTGGCATTATCTACAGCAGAGGCCGAGTATATTTCCGCAACCGATGCAGCATGTGAAGCTATGTGGCTCAAGAAAGTTCTTTCTGATCTACACCAGCAAGAAAAAATCCCAACCATCATTCGATGTGATAATATGTCGGCAATCGCAATGATGAAGAATCCTGTCTTCCACAACAGATCGAAGCATATTGACATACGTCATCACTTCATTCGAGACTTAGTCGAGCAAGGACATATTCAACTTGAGTATGTGAACACCAATGAACAACTAGTAGACGTCTTCACCAAAGCAGTAACAATTGAAAAATTCAAGCATGCAAGAGATATTATGGTAATTACAAATTAAAGGGGGATGTTAAAATATAATTTGTAATTCTTAGAATACACCGACCGTCCCTAGAGCAAGTGGCAAAGAGCTTGGTGGTTGGTACCCGAGACTCAAGTTCGAATCCTAGTTGATTCACATTTTCAGCTAAGTTTATTTCTAAATGAAATAAACGAAGCGGGTAGCGTGCTATCTATCTCTTAAAAAAAAAAAATCTTAGAATACTAAAAGTCTTTTTGGAAGTCTAAGAGTCATTTTGGAATTCTAAAGATCATTTGGTCTTGGAATTCTAAGAGTCAAGAAGTCTAAGTGTTAGTGAAGAATTTAATGAGGAAACTCAAGAGTCATTTAAAAGGCTATAAATAGGATGTCATGCAATAACATCTAACCATGCCCCAAGAGTCCTCTTGTACTTAGCCAAATTAACAAAGATCTTCTTTTTTCCTTTAAAAAATTAGTTGTTAAATCCTCTTAGCACCCAACAAGTTATCTTTTTTCCTTTAAAAAAGTAGTTGTTAAATCCTCTTAGCACCCAACAAGTTATCTTTTTCCTCTAAAAATTTAGTTGTTAAATCCTCTTAGCACCCAACAAGTTATACATGTATTTATGCTTGGAACAAAAATTTTATGGACATATTCCCTAAAAATAATTTTGTTTGGGGTTTGTCCGAATGGGCGCCATATGGCGACCGACGGTTCGAATGTGCGCCATGTGCTTTTGGGTTAACATGTAATGTGATTTTGCTGAGCGGTTGGGATGGACGCTGCTCGCCATGTTGCGCTCATCCGGACAATTTCCAAACAAGATTGTTTGAAAACTATGTTATGTCCACATAGTTGCAGGCATATCCGTAAGTCGTATGTCAAACTCAGTGTTTTACGCTAAATGTTTTGAAATAAAATTTAATTTGATAGCTGAAATATTTAAAATGTTTTTATAATGAGAGATAAACTTAAAAAATCTATCAACTACTTATCGAATAATTATAAAGATTACTAGTACATTAAAAAAATATTGTTTGATTCTAAAATTATAGACATATAAACTTTATAATTTTTGCACATAAGCCATTAAATATTATAAACTATATCTAATTGATTAACCTTTAATCAATAGATTTATATTTATCTAGTAAGTTGAACTATTTTTTTTAATATTAACCATTTTCTTTCTTATAATTATGGCCGGATTGAATGTAAAAATAGGATAGAATGGACGGGAATAAAATTTAGCCATCTACATGGTAAATTAAATTTAGGCAACAGTATTGCTCCTCATATCTGTATAAACACGTCCAAGACCATCCCTAATTTATGGACTATTTAGAAATAGATGCGAACTTAAATATTTTATTAAAGAAACTTCCAAATTTTTTATTTTTATCTGAATTATTATAATAAAATTATTTAAACATTTTGTTAAATTAAATATATTTATTGTTGCCATGTGGTGTGTCTACATTGGCCAATTCTAATTAACCCGATCTATATAAGATGTGGATTGAGATTTATCCTAATAACTTAAGTATAGGGACGAATTATATATTTCTTCGAATCCTAAACTCTATGTTAGAATCAGAATATTTTAAGGGGTCCCGATAATCTATAAATACGATCCCTTTTTCTCGGATATTGTATCTCTGAGAACGTGCGAATCTCTTTCCTTCTTCTTCTTACTATGTTCTCTCTAAAATTTTTATTTACGTTCCCAGATAATTCTTCTTCTCTCTACATTCTCTCCGGAATTTCTACCTGTCCCTAAGGTAATTCCACCTACATTTTCGGGGTTTTGGAATGTAGGCATAGGCTAGGACTCTAGTAGCCCTCTTCGCATCCGATGAAAAGAGGGAACTATTTACTTGTCTAGCCTTTTTACAAAAAAAAATTCCTTATCTAACCTTCTTTTAAAAATTATTCCTAATCTAGCCTCATTTTTATAGATTAGGAAAAAAGTAATAAGTTAATAATTTTTATATAGATTAATATGTTAATATTTTTCTCTCTCCTCTTATACCCTTTAATCTTTCATAAATAAATATCAAAATCTTTAATTTCTTAAGTAGATATCTTAAGTTTGTTCATACAGTTTAAATAGACTTCTCTTTTCAGACAAAATTACTAATGAACAACCGTTTTGACCACGTGTCTGATGCTTAATTTTTTAGAAATTTAAAGAATAATCATTTTTGAAGAATACAATGAATATATTTTAAATTTTTAACAATTTTCTATAATATTAAAATTGATATTATAGAATCTTTTTGTGTATCAAAATTTAAGACGAGTATATAAGATACAAGCAACTAAAACAAATGCATGTGCATGCAATTTGAATTCTACACGAGAGAAGAGAGTAAAAAAGATAATCTCCACCCACTTAACATATTAATCTATATAAAAATTATTAACTTATCATTTTTTTTTTTCTAATCTAAAATAAGGCTGGATTAGAAATATTTTTCAAAAGAAGGCTAGATAGGAGATTTTTTTTGTAAAGGGGCTAGACAAGTAAATAGTTCGAAAAGAGGACTCCAGTAGCTCTCTTCGCATCCAACGATACGCAACGCGTGGGAGAAAGCGAGATACGTGCAAGATACGTAAAAGTTCTAGAAATATCGAGAGAGGACGATCCAATAAGGCTAGTAAAACAAGCAATCCGATCCATTTTTGATTTCTAGATACGTTGTCTATCAAATTTGTAATGTTTCTGTTGAACTCTTATTCCAACAATCGGCATCAAAGCCGTTTTGCTTATTTTCGCCTTATACCTGTGATACTTGTTTTGTATGCATGTTTCCTTGTTTAATTTTTTTTTCAAATAGAATTTATTCTATAATATTTTTTTTTTCTTTTCCTATGTGAAATCGATTAAAAAAAAGAAAAAGAAAAACTAAATTAGTTTTAGTTTTCTTTCAAGTTGATCATAAGACATGCAAATTTTTTTTCTTTACATGAGATGTGTCTTTTCTTTGGGTTAATTTCATACAAATCCTTGCAAAGATAGTAAATGACAGCTATATATTTTATTTTTGTTGTCACTGTTTTTTTCGTGATTGACTTTAGCCTGGATGAGTCAAAGTTAATTGTGTTATTTTGAAAAGCTTAAGTTTCGAATGAAAGTGAAGTCACGGAAAACAAAAACAACAAAAATAAACATTTATAGTCAAAAACAATTTCACTATCTATTTTCAATGAAAAACATCGGCAGAGAATCTGTATATTTATACACGAGGTGATTTTTTATGTAATAGTGACATCACATTATTGTGTCTCAAGCCAATCAAATCACTCCTTTTGAGAAAAAGTATAATAATTTTATTTTAAAATAAATTATGGAAAGATGGGTAAATTCAACAGGCAAATTTGATCCGTTCGAGACATATATAGATGATGTGGTGCTAATGTCATATTTTAGAATTTTTGTGTACATACTATATATTTAACGTTGACTTTTAGCGGACAAACTTGATTGACTACACCCAGAGATTTTGTACATTTATGCGCTATATATTGATTGATTATTTTTATTATATATTTTGAATTTACCTCCTATCAAATTATAAAATTTGGATTTTTAAATTAATAATATAAAATTTATGAAGAATGATAAATTTATAGTATGGTTAGGGGTGAATACGGATTAGATATTATTTGAAAATATCCGCATTTATATTTGAGAATTCAACTGGAATGCTTTTAATAATACCAAGCACTTGGTGCTATCAAGTTTTCCACCATTAGATGTATCCCTAATTCCAACTCTTAAATTAGCATTTGAGATATATATTGGAATATTGGATTCAGAGAATCAGGCAAATGAAATATTGGGATAAGATAAGCACTTGAGATATTGGAATATTGGATTCAGAGAATCAGGCAAATGAAATATTGGGATGTACTAGTGTAATATAATTTTTTAATTAATTTATATCCGTATCCATACTCATAGTCGGTCGGATACAAAACTTTTTCTATTTGATTGTGGATAATATCGAATATAGAGCTTTACTAGAATACTATTAATAGTAAATGGCTCAATTTATTATAATTTCTTTTTTCGACGATAGAGCTTCTAAATAGACGATCGATATTATTGAATATAATCTAAACCATTTAAATTATTGAGAAACCAAATTTTATCCTTTTTGACATCACTAACTGAACAATTAAAGGATCACAAAATTTATAATTTTAATGGCCGGTATGATATGTTTCCTTGTTTAACAGTATAAAAAAATTCAAATTAGCTAAATTTTTATTAGAAAATTCTTTAAACTATTTAAAATAAAATCTAGACTTTAGAGCTTCATTGTAGAAATTGTATCATTATTTTTTTAAAGAATATTCATTTTCAGCAATTATTTTCTGTCACTTGATTGACAAGAGAACAATATTGGAAAGTGTGAAATTAAATTTTCAAATAGTTTAACCAGTCTAAATCATGTTCAATGATGTCGATCGTTAATTTGAAAACTCTATCATCAAAATCAAAATTTGTAGTAAATCGAGCAGTTTACTACTAATAGTTTTCTAGTATAGCTCTCTCTCTCTCTCTCTCTCTCTCTCTCTCTATATATATATATATATATAGAGTTCGACTGGTATACTATCGGTATCATGGAAGCCTCAGTGCTACCATATTGTTTTCAATGATGCGGCTTTCAAATCGACGATCGGCTCTGTTAGACTTGATCTACACTATTGAACGTATTTGGAAATTAAATTTTATAATTTTTTGATATTATTCACCTATCAAACGAGTAGTCTAAGAATGAACGACTAAAAATAAAAATCTCATAAAAAATAATAATAAAATACTTGAATTTAAAATCAGAGGTACTGATCTTATTATAAATAGTACAAAGAATTTTTTATAAAAATTTTATCATATTTGGATTGCTTCACACCGTTAAATTTACAAATGCAGCATTAAAATTGTCAATTTTTAAACCTTTTGATCATTAGTCAAATAATATCGAAAAATTATGAAATTTAGTTTTCAAATATTTTCAATAGTATAGATTAAATCTAACTGAACCGATCGTTGATTTGAACGCCAAATCATTGCGTGCTACAGATAGTATACCAGTCTAGTTATATATATATATATATAACTAGTCAAATAATATCAAAAAATTATGAAATTTAGTTTCCAAATACTTTTAATAGTGTAGATTAAGTCTAACGGAACCGATCGTCGATTTGTAAGCCGCATCATCGAAAACAACTTGGTAGCACGGGAGGCCCCGTACTACCGATACTATAGCAGCTGGACTATATATATATATATATATATATATATATATATATATATATATATATATATATATATATATATATATATATGAGCTCCTATANGTACTATAGTGTTGTTTTCGATCTTAGGGCGTTCAAATCAATGACCCACACCGTTAAATATGATATAGGGTATATGAAATTCTTAAGAATAAAATTTTAGTTTTTTTCGATATAGTTTATTTAGTAAATAAATTATGTCAAAATGGACGGTGGAAATTGAATACTCTTTAAAATTTAAGCATAGGACTTTTAAATTCAAGATCAAGCATGTTCACCTTAATCTATATAGTTTAAAATATTTTCTATCAAAATTTTAAAAAATTTAGATTCTTCTACACCGTTAAACTCCAAACTCGTCATAATAGCCATTGAAAATTGACAATTTTGAAATGGTTTGATCATAAAGTAAACTATGTCGAAAAAATAAAAAATTTTATTTCTAAAAACTTTAAATACCCTAGATCAATTTTAACGGTTTGGATCGTTGATTTGAACGCCCGAAGATCGAAAACAACACTATAGTACCGGAGCTCCGGTACTATAGATAGTATAGTAGCCTAGCTCTATATAGTAGGGTTACCGTGCTATTAGGAGCAGAACAGCCCTTATGCTCCTAACTTTCGAACTTGATGGGTGGTTCGAATGAGAGAGGAAAGAGATATTTGAGAGAAATTCATGGATAAGAGAAATTGAGACACCCAATTTATCCCCGATATCTCTTCCCGCTCTCATTCCAACCACCCATCAAACTTGATCGGTGGTTAGAAAGTTAGGAGTACAAGGGTTGCTGTACTCCTAATAGCACAGTACCGTTGCTATATATATATATATAGAGAGAGAGAGAGAGAGAGAGAGAGAGAGAGAGAGAGTTGGACTGGGCTACTATTAGTAGCAAAATCCTATTGTTGCTACCAGTTTTTTAGCCTTTGGATCAACTCTTTTTATTATTTCTAACCGTTGGATTAAATACTATAACCCAGTGGGGACCACTCAACCCTAGGGGATCACTCAACTCTAACCGACTAATATCATCCTGACCCTATAATTTATCATCCAAGGATTAAAAACTTGATAGTAAAAAGAGCATTTTACTATTAATAGTATTCTAGCCTAATTCTATATATATATATATATATATATATAGAATTATAAAATTTTGCTGCTAATAGTAGCAAAATTCTATTAATAGTATTCTATTAGACTAATTCTATTAATAGTATTCCAGCCTAAAAAACTGGTAGCAACAATGAAATTTTGCTACTAATAGTAGCCCAGTCTCTCTCTCTCTCTCTCTCTCTCTCTCTATATATATATATATATATATAGTTTAATTAGGGTGCTTCTGAAAGTATGAAGCAGCTGATTCTTCCAATATATATATATATATATATAATATAAAATGGAATAATTTCATAGATCCCTTCTAGAAACTATTAATTTCACACAATACCCTTCTAAAATTGATAATATACAAATACCCTCCAATATGTTTAAAATTATCATAAATACCCCCTCATTAGTTAAAATCCGTTAAATCCCATCTGAAAAGGAGTTAAATTTCAAAAATACCATTTTACCCTTTATTATTCTTATTAAAGTAGAAAACTAATAGGTATTTCAAGAATATTTTTTGTAAATCTAAATTTGAGTATTTAATATATACATATTAAATTAAATTATTAAATATATATTAATATTAAAAAAATATATAAAAATTATATTTTTATATATATATGTTTTATCTGATTTTGTTTTTGTTTTTAGTTTTGGATTTCGTTCAGGTTCAGTAGTAAAAGTAATTTTGAATAAATTATAGATTTATTTTTTTTCCTATTTAAGCAAAAGTAAATCACATAACTATATCGAGCATTGTTTCCGTCGATTGAAACAAAAAGAGAGTTTTGTTCAAAAGCTAAAATATATTATATTTAGTTTTTAAATGCGTTTAATGCAGATAAAATTAATCAAGAATATTTTGATTAAAAAAAATTTTAAGCTTTCAACATTAAAGAAATATCGGATAATTCCTTAACATTATTTTCATTTAAATTTTTATATATAATTATTTATTCGATAAAATATAAATAGAGCCACTAGATTTGTTAAAATTATCAAAAAACTAAAAACTTCTCATTTTTTCATACACTGAAATTAGTTAATTTTTAAAAAAACTAAAAGCTAATGGGATATCAACTAAAAAAATGAAAGTTAGAGAGCTATTTGAAAATGGCATATAGTTGAGGGGGTCTCCATACATTTTAACTTAAGAAAAACTTGAGGGAAATAAGTCATTTTAAAATTTAACCTATTTTAAACATTTAATATTTATGGTAAAAGCTAACATAACTAATATTAGGGGTATTGATGATAATTTTTGTGTTTATAAGGGTATGGGTGAATTTTAAATTTTATGGGGCATCTATGATATTTAGACTTTGGGAGGGGTATCCATGAAATTGCCCCAAAGTTATATATATATATATATAACTTTTATATATATATAAAAGTATATATATATAATAATATATATCACCGTGTCCAATATAAATATCTAAGATCGAAATATTGTATTGGACACGGTGAACCCATTCACCGTGTCCAATATAAAAATTTTGTATTGAACACGGTGAAATGGTTCACCATGTTCAACTTAAACACTGGCCCGCCTGCCGCGCGTGGCTGCACTGGCGCCGGCGTGCAGGGACATGCCATTTTTGCAAATAATTTTGGACGGGTTATTTTTGCAAATAAAATTTGTCAGGGGGCTATTTGCAAAAAAAACCCAACACAATGTGTGTGTGTGTATATATATATATTAGAAGAAGAGAGAGAGAGAAAAAAAAGAGGAGAGAGAGAGAGAGTCCGACTATATACTCTTATGAGTACGATCGCCCTCGCCATTAAATTTTTTCGATGATAGAGCTTGAATCGACGATCCATACCGTTGAACATTATCTAGAGCATTTAAAACTTCTAGAAATCTAATTCATAATTTTTTGACATTATTTACCTTACGATCAAAAGCTCACAAAATTGACAATTTTTAACGGCCGGTAATGGGATACTGCTAGTTTAACGGTTAAAAGATGGAATAAGTTTATTTTTTAAAAAATTCTATTCACTATCTAAATAAAGATCATAACTCCGATCTTAAATTAAAGGATCCGATCATTCATTTTCAGGACTCGCGTTTGATTTGACGTTCATTTTATGCCCGTTTGATGGACTTTATTATATTTCGAAATATTACAAAATTTTTTTTTAGAAATTTCAAATACTCTAGATTATATTACGAGTATCGTCTATTCGAAACCCATCAACAAAAACACCTTTTATATATTTATTATTATAAATTATAGAGTAGGGCTAGAATACTTTTACAAGTATCACCCAAGTGATACTTGTGTGTTTTTGCCATTGGATCTACTTTTTGATTACTTTAGCCTTTGGATCAAACACTATTCCACCTACCACCATCTACCACCACCTACCAACCATCATCTCAACCTCATATCCTCCATCCAAGGGATAAAAACAACACAGATTATCACTTGGGTGATACTTTTACAAGTATTCTATCCTACTCTATATATATTATATAATATATATATATATATATATAATAATATATATATATATAGTAGGGATACTATACTCTTATGAGTATGGACACTTCGTACTCATAAGTTTTATATATATATATATATATATATATATATATATATATATAATATAGACAGGTCTGTGCTCTCAGGAGCACGGGGGCGTGCTCCTGAGCCGTTTTCGATGATGAAATTTTCAAATCGACGATCGGCTCCGTTAGACTTGATCTAGGGTATTTGAAGTTTCTAGAAAATAATTTTTGCAATTTTTTCATATCATTTACCTAGTGATCGAAAGAATTCAAAATCAATAATTTTTAATTGTTGATATCTGCCATTTTCAAGTTTAACGGTATAGAAGTATTCAAATCAGATGAAATATTGATATAAAATTTTTTACTATCTACAATAAAATCAATATTTCTGATAAAAAAATTTAATGTTATATCACCACTTTTTATAGGATTTTATTTTCTTCCGTTAAAAATTTTTGATTTTGAATCCTTTCGATTGCTAGGTAAATGATATGAAAAAATCGCAAAAATTATTTTCTAGAAACTTCAAATACGCTAGATCAAGTCTAACAGAGCTGATTGTCGAATCGAAAATTGCATCATTGAAAGCGACTCAGGAGCACGGATACAGCAGCCTTGCTCTCTCTCTCTCTATATATATATATATAGAGTAGGGCTACTGTGCTATTAGGAGCGCAGCAGCCCTTGTGCTCCTAAATTCTTAACCGCCCATCAAATTTGATGGGTGGTTAGGGTGAAAGAGAAAAGAGAAATTGAAGAGAAATTGGGTTTTTCAATTTCTCTTCTTTTTGAAGCTAACGGCAGCTTTTGCGATTATGCTAACGGCAGCTTACTCGCTGTTTGTTGGAGACAAGGAGTTTGGTTGTTTTTTGTGGGAAGATAAGATGGATGGTTAATACACGTTGTTGGAAGATTAAAAAGATTCTTCCAATGTCTCATTTCTTGGCATAATTAGTTAATTCGGATTCGGCAATAATTCGGTACGGGTATAATTTGGATAAATTTTATTTTTTAATTTTTAAATTTGTTGAAAATTACGTCTAAAAAACGGATTCGGAAATAATTCAGATACGTGATTTATACAGATATTATACGTTCACCAATTAAAAATTCGGAATAAAAAATTCGACCATATAATAAATATATAATAATTAATATACTATATTTTCTAAGTACTTCAAATGATATTGAAAAATAATAAAATTTATATTATGTTTAACATTTGTAGTTTTGTAGTATTTTGTTATATATATATATAATATATATATATATATATATAGAGTAGGCTACTTAGGCTTAGTCGGACAGCATGAGCTTCCGTGCTTCCATCTCGTTTTTCGATGTTTGCTACTTTCGAATCGTCGATCGTCTCAGTTAAAACTTCCATCTAGAGTATTTTGAAGTATTAGAAATAAATTTTATAATTTACCTAGTAAACGAAGGGGTTCAATAATCAAGGCTTAAAAATAAAAATCTTACAAAATAATATATGACATTAATAATTTAAATCAAAGATATTGATCTTTTTAATAGTATAAGAATTTTTCTATCAAATTTAACTTGGTGATTTGGATATTTCTACAACCTGTTATACTTGCAAAACTGCCTCACTACGGCCATGCCTGAAATTTGTTGATTTTGATGCACCATTCGATACTAGGCAAATGATATCGTAAAACTCAATAAATATTTATTTTCTAAGTACTCCAATATACTCTAGAAAGTTTTAACGGAAGCGATCGATTGATTTAGAAAGTCCCACATCGAAAACGAAGCTGGAAGCACGGCAAGGCTCGTGCTATCCCGACAGCATAGTGCCTCACTCTAATATATATAAATAATATATGAATAATTTTTCATCATATAGTTGTTTGTATGAAAGAAAAAAAATTCATAATTCGTTTGTTTTGAAAAAAAAAATTTTAAAAATTTGAGGCAGCTTAAGTATCATTTTTACTACCGATAGAACAGTGAAAAGCGCAGAATATAAATTTTCTCAGTAAATTCGTAAAAATATTTTTACTAAAAATATTTTTTTATGTCAAATTAAATAAATGAAAAAAAATTTTTCATATTGATACAATAATTTTCAATTTTGTTTATGGAGAAATCCTAATGCCCCAATAGCATATGCTGCTTCAGGCAGTATATTTAGATGAAAACAAGTGCGATGTATAGGAACAATATTCAATCGAAATCCAATATTTGTAACAGCACTTTATTTTGCATAAAAATTCGGATACGAATATAGCCTTTTTATTAAATTTTTATTATCATATTCGTTAAAAATAGATTTAATACGACTGACATATTTTCTCAAATTCAAAATATCAAATCGGATAATTTATAATATGAATATTCATTCAACATAATAATATAACTAATAAGCACAATATGATATTTTATTAGATTGGTAAATAATGCAACTAAAATTTCACACCCACACATTTTAAATTTTTATAAACCTAGATTTTAATGATAAATCTCAAGATTTTAACGATTGACTATAGTAATTTTTTATATAAAATTTATAATTTAATAGAAAGAATACAAAAACAAAAAATCAGGGCAATTTCCCATCATGTTCTTTATTTTTTTTTTTCCACACACACACAAATCTTAACAACACTCTAGACCGAATTTGATATCTACTTTCACGAGTGATTCATAAGGTCAATAAGCCATTGGATATTTCACAATCAAAAGTGTAGTATCGTCTATCATAAAATATCTTTGGCCGTTTCGTATTTTTCTTGAAAAACTTCGATAAAAAAACAGTTGTTTTTCGTCAAAAATACTAATTATATTGCGAATAACCCGGATCAGCAAATATTCGCAAATAAAAAAACGGCGCGTCGTTGCAGGCTCTGCGCCGCGCTCTTTGTCGTCGTCTTGTCGGCCTAACTCGTTCGTTGTCGTACAGCTCACTTCTCTCTCCTCTCGCGCGACTTGCCGTCGCGCACGGAGCCAGAGGGTTGCGGGCGGCGGATCCCGTGACTCCCGTCTCGCCGTCGATGGCGTTGAATCTGCTCAGGTGACAGATAACGGAAAGAAATGGCACAGCGTTTTGTGGACGGCAGGGGGTATTGATCCTGTGCCGTGCCAAGGGGCCTTCTTTCGGCCTCGTGACGCGCATGAGAGGAGGTCCACTGTGACTCCCTCTCATAATATTATATATCTATATACTAATTTTTATTATAAATATATATTCATTTATAATTATATAATATATTATTTATAATTTTGTAATCTATTTATTAATATTCTTAAATATACAACTCTTATATATTATTAATATATATTTATTATCAATTTAAATATATTTAACTACTATATAAGAATATAATATAATATATATATATATATATTATATATATATAATATATAATATATATATATATATATATAGATGAGGCTACTATGCTTCTGAACACGGAGCCTTCCGTGCTTCCAGGTCGTTTTCGATGTTTCAACTTTCGAATCGTCGATCGGCTCCGTAAAATTTAATCTAGAGTATTTGAAGTACTTAAAAAAAAATTTTATGATTTTTCAATATCAATTGCCTAGTAATCATAATATAATTTTATTATTTTTCAATATATTTGAATTACTTAGAAAATATGGTATATTAATTATTATATTATTTATTATATGGTCGACATTTTTATTACCGAATTTTTAATTGGTGAAACAGTATTAATATCTGTATATAATCACGTACCTGAATTATTTCCGATCCGTTTTTTAGACGTAATTTTCAACAAATTTAAAAATTAAAAAATAAAATTTATCCAAATTATACCGTACAGAATTATTGCCGAATCCGAATTAACAAATTATGCCAAGAATTAGACATTGGAAAGATCTTTTTAATCTTCCAACAACGTGTATTAACCATGTCATCTTATCTTCCACAAAAACAAACCAAACTCCTGTCTCCAACAAACAGCGAGTAAGCTTGCCGTTAGCATAATCGCAAAAGCTCCGTAGCTTCAAAAAGAAGAGAAAATTGAAAAACCCAATTTCTCTACAATTTCTTTTCTCTTCTTCACCTCAACACACCCATCAACTTTGATGGCGGTTAAGAATTTAGGAGCACAAGGGCTGCCGCGCTCTAATAGCACAGTACCTACTCGAAAATAATATATATAAAGAGAGAGAGAGAGCAAGGCTGCTGTATCCGTGCTCCATGAGTCGCTTTTCAATGATGCAATTTTCGATTCGACAATGCAGCTCTTTAGACTTGATCTAGCGTATTTGAAGTTTCTAGAAAATAATTTTTCGTCATTTTTCATATCATTTACCTAGCAATCGAAAGGATCAAACCAAAATTTTAACGGAAGAAAATAAAATCCCTATAAAAAGTGGTGATATAACATTAAATTTTTATACAGAATATTGATTTTATTGTAGATAGTAAAAAATTTATATCAATATTTCATCTGATATTGAATACTTTCTATACCGTTAAACTTGAAAATGGCATATCAACAATTAAAATATTATTGATTTTGAATTCTTTCGATCACTAGGTAAATGATATGAAAAAATTGCAAAAATTATTTTCTAGAAACTTCAATACCCTAGATCAAGTTAACGGAGCCGATCGTCGATTTGAAAATTTCATCATCGAAAACGGCTCAAGCAGCGCCCCGTGCTCCTGAGAGCACAGCAACGCCTGCTCTATATATTATATATATATATATATAATATATATATATATATATAATAAACTTATGAGTACGAAGTGTCCATATCATAAGAGTATAGTATCCCTACTATATAATATTATATATATATATATATTATATTATATTATATATATATATATATATAGAGTAGAGCTAGAATACTTGTAAAAGTATACACCACAGTGATACTTGTGTGTTTTTATCCCTTGGATGGAGAGATATGAGGTTGAGATGATGGTGGTAGGTGGTGTATAGATGTGTAGGATGGAATAGTGTTTATCAAAGGCTAATAGTAATCAAAAAGTAGATCCAATGGCTAAAACACACAAGTATCACTTTGGTTGATACTTGTAAAAGTATTCTAGCCTACTCTAATATATATATATATTATATATATTAAAACTTGTTTTGTTGATGGGTTTCCGAATAGACGATCCACTCGTTAATATATATCTAAGTATTTGAAATTTCTAAAAAAAAATTTTGTAATATTTCGAATATCATAAAAAGTCCATCAAACGGGCATAAAATGAACGCATCAAAATCGAACGTCCTGAAAATGAATGATCGTCCTTTAATTTAACATCGGATTATTGATCTTTATTTAGATAGTAAATAGAATTTTTATAAAAAAAATCAACTTATTCCAATCTTTTACAAAGCACTGTTAAACTAGCAATATCCCATACCGGCCGTTAAAAATTGTCAATTTTTGAGCTTTTGATCGAAGGTAAATAATGTCAAAAAATTATGAAATTAGATTTCTAAAAGTTAAAATGCTCTAGATAATGTTTCAACGTATGGATCGCGATCTCGGAAGCTCTATCAATCGAAAACAACTTATTAGTACGAGGGCGATCGTACTCAATAGAGTATAATAGTCGACTCTCTCTCTCTCTCTCTCTCTTTTCTCTCTCTCTCTCTCTCTATAACACTAAACACACCACACACCTTGTGTTGTTTTTTTG